>NW_007471317.1:0-319 GCF_000475195.1 Diaphorina citri
TATGTTTAATTTAGCAACCTTTTCAAAGAGCCTTTCCATATTTCTTGATTTTCTATCTTGAAATTTCCATCTTTTTCCTGACTAAATTTATCCTCAAAATTGCTTGATATTGAGTTATTTATACAAATATACATAGAACTGCAATGTTCGTTCATTGAACAATCACCCTGTATGAGTGAACATGACATGATAATCCTCTCCCAGATACCCTCAGAGGATCTAGTGATGCAGATTATTGCACATGCCAGATCCGCTGAAATGTCAATTCTTTTTCGCACTCTCATTGCGTTTTGTCTTCTTGCAAGGTTGAAATGTCCAA
>NW_007471318.1:0-319 GCF_000475195.1 Diaphorina citri
GAAACAGAATTGAGTTTAGATACAGGGGGTAAAAGGAGAAGGGGTCGCGATCGGCCGAAAATGAGATGGAGAGATAAAGTGGAAGGAAGATCTTTGAGCGATCTTGGATTTTCGAGGATCTTGGAGAGAAAACGAATAGAGAAAAGAAGAAGTATTCAAAAGTCTGTATTGGAGGGGCGAATGTAAATTCCCCCGATTTGAATTTTCAATTATTGGAGAGGTGAAATACAAGAAGGAAACGCCCACCCCAAATAGCATTGGGAAAAGGTAGAATAAAGGAAGAAGATAAAGGGTTGCAAGTGGTGAGATGGACCTAGAA
>NW_007471319.1:0-319 GCF_000475195.1 Diaphorina citri
GTTGAATTCAGCTTCTCCCCGTTGTTGTACACTTTACCATTGTGCTCGCACTCTGCAATCCAAAATAACGATAATCAGAAATGAAATTTATTAAAGAAATGGGGAGTTATTTATTTAAGTTAAAAATAATCAAAAAGTTTCAAATGAGAAAAAAAAAAAAAAAACTCTCACAGACAACCCCGACCCAAAGTTGTGACTTTGCCGAGAAATGAATAGTTCATCCCTAAAGGGAATTTCGCAAGGAAAAGAAAAATCCCTTTGAGATCATTAATAAAATGCATGTTTTTGCAGTTCATTGATAAATTTAGAAATTAAAATA
>NW_007471320.1:0-319 GCF_000475195.1 Diaphorina citri
CTGCTATTCAATACCACTAACACCAGAGACGGAGGGAGAGTTTATCAAGAGGTACAATTCCTGAGGTTGAAGCCTTAGGGTTCTTTTCTTAAATATATACAGCCCCTTGTGTAACTGACTCACTGACTGACTGACTGACTCACTCACTCATACTAATTCTAACCCACTTCTAGATGGGCTAGGAAGATGCGGTTTTCACCATTGGATTCCTTATTTTTTGTACATACTGGGAAAAATCGGCAATCTCCGAAATTCCAAACCGTTCCCAAGATATTGACGTTTTTTAGTTCCCCATAAGAAATACACAGGGAACAAGGTT
>NW_007471321.1:0-319 GCF_000475195.1 Diaphorina citri
TGATCCCAAGGGCAAGTTTAAATAAACCCTTAACAAATGGAGTGTGCCCTGAAGGCATGTAATGTGTTCCAATCCACTAGACCCCGTTTTTTAGCCCGTCCTTCCTTTATTATTACGATAGTAATAAAAAAAAGTTATAGTGGACGGGCTATTGTATTCGCTTCGGTGTCGTGTGTCTGTCACTCTGTCTGTCCGCATAGAAGGACTTATCCAAACCTGGTCGACCTATATACATCAAATTAAAGGTCTTTTTACCAGGAACACGAAAAATTACTTCTTTTTGCTTTCAGATTTCTGTCCGGACTATTCTGAAGATGTG
>NW_007471322.1:0-319 GCF_000475195.1 Diaphorina citri
TTGCCCCCACCGGTTGCTACTCAATATAAGTAGCTACTCAAGATAACTTTAATACATAACATGGATGTACAAAATGAAGATAAGCAAATTTAAAAGAAAGTAGAGCTTGGCGTATTCTAATTATCTCGAGGATGTTTGTTTAATTATGAATTTAGGTTTCATGATTAAATTCTGCTGTAAGACTTCCTGATGCATGGTGAAAATAACAGGAGGTAGTATGAGGTACCCTAATTAACTGATTATTGTGCTAAGAAAGTAGGTAAGTAGGTAGTCTGGGTGTACATTGGTACTAGAAAGTCAGCCGTTCCGAGAACGAACC
>NW_007471323.1:0-319 GCF_000475195.1 Diaphorina citri
TTTTTATAGCTCAAACTCATTTTTCAGAAAAGCACTAGTTCTCGATCAGTGTGTATCTAATTTCGATCAAAAAATGCATTAGTTCTCGATCACCTGTTCTAGTTGTTGATCATGCATTGCACTAGTTGTCGATCATTTGTGATTTCATATAGTTTATTGGGCTATTGCAAGGAAAAGTTATAGTTTAGAATTAAATTTAATCAGAATTCTTATTTTCATTTTCATATAGTTTATTGGGCTATTGCAAGGAAAAGTTATAGTTTAGAATTAAATTTAATCAGAATTCTTATTTTCACCAACATTAACTTTGGGAAAAATT
>NW_007471324.1:0-319 GCF_000475195.1 Diaphorina citri
TAAGCCCAATGAAAATAACAGACAACCTCTACTGGAGAAAGCAACCAGAAGCTCCATGAAAATGGTATCTGAAGCCTTGAGGGAAAGAGGTAGTAGCAGTCCTGGTAATTCTGACCCTGTTGAATACAATGTTCAAGAATTATCACAGAAAACTACCAAACAATTCATGACTCCCAATAAACAGAAATCCAAGCCATTAACCCCAAACAAGAGTAATAAATCTGATAGAGTTAACCATGTGAAAAGTTCCTCAGATGAGTTAGATAATGATAGACAAAACAGTCAGGAAAATAGACACATCAATACTGAAAGTCATTTG
>NW_007471325.1:0-319 GCF_000475195.1 Diaphorina citri
TCTCAATTTTTTGGTATTACACTTTCGCCTAAAGATCCTATGAAAAAGAAAGTGATTTACCTACCCTAATTATTGCAATGTGGAGACCTCCTCTATTTCTATTAGACTAATTTTAAAAAGTCCTATAAAGAAGAAGAAGAAGAAAAAAAAAAAAGAACCTTCGGAAGGAATTGAACCCGAGCACTCCTATATCGTTCAGCTTATGCGACGAGCACCTTGACCGCTCGGCCACTCTAACATTTTAAAGACTTGGGAGAAATAGTTGTATATAGAGATGCGACTTCCCCCCCTTCATCATACCGTCCGATTTTAGGGCCTT
>NW_007471326.1:0-319 GCF_000475195.1 Diaphorina citri
GGACCTGGTCTTATCGTCCCGAAATTGAATTAAAACGTCTTTTAAAACAGAGAGCCAGTCTTTTCGAGAGCCATTCTTATCGAGAACGAACCTTGCCTTAGATCTATTTGGGATAAAATACGCTTCGGTCGGGAATGGAACTCCCCACCTAGCCTTTACAAGGCAGACGCCCTAACTAGGTTGGTGTTAATAATATTAGGCTTGGCTCTAGCTAAACCAATCCCGGTTCACTATTTCGCCCAAGACTAACACCCATATTTATGAACAAAATGCTGGCTCTTAAGTTCGTGCTAAGCATAGTCTCAAGGCATTTGATTGG
>NW_007471327.1:0-319 GCF_000475195.1 Diaphorina citri
CAGAGTGGCTAAAGCACTTGCACAGTAAGGAGGAGCAGGAGGATGTGGGTTTAAATTCTCCATACTCCCAACAGACACAGTGAATTTTATCTTTGTTAAACTAAGAATTGGGTTACCATATGAGTAGGGTGAACAGGAATAAAGGAACGAAAAAACCTCAACTTGATCAGAAACATAAATACAGAATTTTATTTGATTTCATTGTAACTTCGAAATCTATTTATCAATGCACCCTTGGAAGAAGGGACATGCCACTGCCTAAAAAACATCCACAGTGAGTTTGTAAGAAATCAATATGATTTTTAGCAGAGAAAGTGAA
>NW_007471328.1:0-319 GCF_000475195.1 Diaphorina citri
CCAGAGACCTCCTCATTTGTCTTCTAGCGGGTCGAAGGAGACGCCAGCACCTCTTCTTCCTTCTCGTCCTCCTCTTCTACACCACCACCACCACCTTCTTCTTCTTCTTCTTCTTCTTCTTCTTCTTCTTCTTTTTCTACTTTCTTTAGAGGTTTTTTATCTGGAAAAGCGACAAATTCGTGATCAAAAAATCGGCCAATTTTTTTTCCTTCTCTCCTTGCGAAACATTACTGCTAACGACAAGGAAAATGAAATAATCCGGGCATGCTGTAGAAAACACCTTTGTGAAATCCTGATCAGGGCAATCAGGCATAACGTT
>NW_007471329.1:0-319 GCF_000475195.1 Diaphorina citri
GAGCAGGGCCACTTAAATGCCATCTTAGGTTTTACGAGTCTTAGTTGAGCAAAGCCCCCGCAAAACCGTCTTGGTTGGATATATTTGGAATCAGGAGACCATTCCGCGTCTTTTGGCACCAGTTCCAGCCATGTACCTTATGAGGTAAATTTTGGTCCCGTTTGGGACATTTTAAAGTCGTCTTAGTTGGGGAAAGCCCCCGGAAAACCGTCTTAGTTGGGTATATTTGGAATCAGGAGAACTTTCCGCGTCTTTTGGTATTAATTTCAGCCATGTACCTTATGAGGTAAAATTTGACCTTTTTTCAAAAAAGGCCGTC
>NW_007471330.1:0-319 GCF_000475195.1 Diaphorina citri
GAGCGTCTGAAATACAGAAATGATCTCAAGAAACAGTTACGAGAACGTTTCCGTTCTGAGTATCTTGGGCAGTTGAAATTGTTTTCCAGTAAGAAGAAAGAACATGATCTCAAAGAGGGAGATATTGTCTTGATTGGTGATGACAATGTCAAACGTTTGGATTGGCCTATGGGACGTGTTGTGGAGCTGGTCAAAGGACATGACAAATGTGTCAGAATGGTTCGAGTCAAAACAGCAAGTGGGATTTTGTCGAGACCAGTGCAGCGTTTGTACCTATTGGAGACTGTTGAGCAACCAGATGGTGAACCGATGGAAAATA
>NW_007471331.1:0-319 GCF_000475195.1 Diaphorina citri
CTTGGGTTTTGTAAAGATACCTTTACTCTGAGGCAATTTCAGGCAACTGCAGGATGTAGGACACTACATTGGTAGGATGGGTAGGATACAACAAAAGTTTCTTCAGTAACAGCTACTTAACATGGGGCATTGCTCCGAGATAACATAGTTGGGGCCACTGGGCTAAATACTGAATGGTCTTACCCACCTGAAGCTATTTGAAGCCAGTCTTGTTAGTGTAGTTACATCCACTTACATGGTTTCGGGTTTGATTAAAAAAGCCCGTGTAAAACTTTATCTTAACAGACAAGGTTTGTTTTTGGCACAGTTAAAAAAATCA
>NW_007471332.1:0-319 GCF_000475195.1 Diaphorina citri
CCCCGGGGTAGGGAAGAACACTTGGTGGCGTTGTCCTCGGAGCTGAGATGAGACTCGCTTTGTTGAAGCTGGAAAAAGATTTAGTTTGACAAAAACGCATTAACCATCTTTTGGGGCTGAAAGTTGTAATGCTAATCTGGTGTGACCATCAAATGACTTTCCTAGTCCTATTGGAATTTTACTTTCCTCACCTGTGCGAAGGAAAATAATTTTCAAGGATATACCTACATATGTATCTGTCAGAAAAGCGGTCAAAATACTGGCTGCAAACTGTCATAATACCGCTAGTGGTTGCTCCGATGTCCATAAAAATTACCTA
>NW_007471333.1:0-319 GCF_000475195.1 Diaphorina citri
TGCACCTACTGATGGTTACAGTTGCACCTACTGATGGTTACAGTTGCACCTACTGATGGTTACAGTTGCACCTACTGAGATGGTTACAGTTGCACCTACTGATGGTTCGCGGAAAACTATCTTCTAGTTTGTCTCACTGTTCCGAGAATCTCATTGTTCCTCAGTTTCCCCTAATACTTACTTATATACCTAGTACATACATACTTACCTATAGTAAGCGAGCTGTCTATCATTTGCCAGAGCCAGACAGAGTACCGTAATCTCTCTTCTGCTTGGATGTTCTGTTAGGTAACCGTTTTTCCCATTATGTTTTATATCT
>NW_007471334.1:0-319 GCF_000475195.1 Diaphorina citri
TTTTTTCATAACTGATTTCAATTCATGGAGTCAACTGTTTTGTGGGTTACAATCTTGTCTAATTAGTGTGGTTAGAAACCGGCCCTTGAAGGGCACTTTCTTGGTTTGGCTTGATTTTCTAAAAAAACACTTCTTCTATTTTCGAATAGCGACCCCATATAAAGGACAAGAGCATAAAAAATGGATGACTGGCTACTAGAAATCATTTGATTGGTTATCAGTTGAATTTCAGACAGGTAAGGTTTGTTTAAAATTCTCCTCATTCAGAAATCAAAACGTATTGATACATTTGGCATGGAATAAACATAGGACTTCCTGT
>NW_007471335.1:0-319 GCF_000475195.1 Diaphorina citri
CTTTTCTTCATTTTTCCTCTTCCTCTCCTCCACTTCCCATCTTTCTACTCTCCCCTTTTACTCCACCTTCTCCTTTTCTTCTCGTCTCCTATTTCTTTCTTCCCCTTCTATTATTTCGTCTTCTTTTTGCCCCTCCTCTTTCTTTGTCCTTCTTATTCCTCTTCCTCCATATCCTCTCTCTCTCTATTCACCTTTCTATTATCCTCTTTTACTTCTCCTCCTTCTTCCTAATTCGTCTTTGCCTTTTTCTTTCTCGTCTCCTTCTCTTCCTCCCCCTTACATATAAATCTCCCTCTCCCCCCCCCTCTTATAGATTTTC
>NW_007471336.1:0-319 GCF_000475195.1 Diaphorina citri
GTTGAGAGTCGGTGTCCTTAACAGTCTTAACCCATCGACCACAGAGGTTGGCTTTGGGAGACATTCTGTCATCTATCTCTATACTTTTAATCTATAAAATTATGTTTAATGTATAAAATACTTTTAATCTATAAAATTTAATCTATTTTACGAACGTAGTACATACTTACCTATCCGGTTTTATTTTACTTTCCTTATCCTGTAGGAAGGAAAGTAATGTAATCAAGTGAAATTTTTCCGGTGGTCAGTTTTTAGTGCTAGAACAAGTTTTGAGGTCCCTAGAGCCTAAATCCAATGTTTCTTTCTTCATCTCCAGCTT
>NW_007471337.1:0-319 GCF_000475195.1 Diaphorina citri
TGTATGTTTTTCGTGTAATAAATTTCTCAAGACTAAAATAAAGGAAAGAATAAAGTGAACCTCTGTTCTTCTCTTTTCGACTTGGATATCCAAGAATAATGTAAATTTTGCAATCTTGCTTCCCAAATCTAAATATATTACTTCCCAAATCTAAATATCTTGTATTACCTACGTACCTTCGTAAGGGACTCATTTAAAATGGAAGGGGAACTCATTTATTAGGAACTCAATGAAAATGAATATAGAAGCTCAATGTTTGTGAACACTGGGTGCAGTTCAATTCCGATTCGGGGAAAGAATTTTATCCTCATTTGTTTGA
>NW_007471338.1:0-319 GCF_000475195.1 Diaphorina citri
ATATTTTAGACGTAGTGATTAGCTTATTCGTTTTCAAACACTTTCCTAGATTTGAGCAGAAGACATGGAAAGAACATATCTTGAAGGTTTTCGTACATGGCTAATTATCTCTTTTTGACGAGCAGCTAATTTTCCCCATAAACTCATCCACTCGTCTCTTTCCTCTTACTTAGCTTCCACATTTTCACATCTACCACTCGTACATCATCCATATTTTCAATGGAAAGAAGATGTCATGAGGAACTATGACAACAGGTTGACAAACTAGTCATGTAGGTGTACTTTCTGCAAATGCACATTGTAGCTTTATTCAACATGA
>NW_007471339.1:0-319 GCF_000475195.1 Diaphorina citri
TTTAGATCCTTCCATTACTCTTTTCTAAATCTTCCCTTTTGTATTATTCCCCTTTCACTTTGTGCGCCCCCATATTGTTTTTAGATGTTCAAGTTCTTAGAAAATAAACAAAAGTATGCTGTGATGTAATTTTAATTGGCGGTCTACTTTCGATGTGTTTATGTTCTGGGACCACAATCTGGGTTTAAATCTGGTTTGAGTTTATTTTTTTTCCGCTTATTCCCGTGTTCAAGCGAGGTCGGCGTTTTTCGTCAGCTTCTCAATCAGCCCTAACTAGGGTGATTGCTTTGGGCTGACATTTGGTTTTGGCTACAAATTT
>NW_007471340.1:0-319 GCF_000475195.1 Diaphorina citri
TTCGAATTTCCCGCCAACTTTACACGCAAAAAGGCCGACGATGGCCTATCTCAGCCCTGTACATAAACACAGCCTCATGCAACATAATATGTGAAGACCGATCATCAATAATGTGTTAAGTGCCAAAAAAAAAAAATAAAATTTGAGTTTGAAAAATAAAATAATAAAATAAAAACGGTTACATTAGATTTCGTGAAACTCAAGTTTCAGGTTTTATTCAACGCATTCCATGAAACGCGTTTCTCCAGTATTCATTCCACTGTAACAGTATTGATCCTTTGTCGTGTTACAGGTCTGCACCAGCAATCCCTTGAAAGTC
>NW_007471341.1:0-319 GCF_000475195.1 Diaphorina citri
TGTGTGTGTGTGTGTGTGTGTGTGTGTGTGTGTGTGTGTGTGAGAGAGAGAGAGAGAGATAGTGTGTGTTTGTTCGAACTTTATGCCTGGCCAAACCGCTCATCCGATTGCTATGAAACTTTGTGAACTTATTGTCATCAAATTGATCAAAACAATGTTGTACCTAATATTAACTCCTCACTTCTCAAATAACAGATGAACACAGCTTGTATATCTAAGTATATGTAGATAGGGTAAGTGCACCATTTATTCGCCCACCTGTACCATACGCCACATAAGTCTGAACTGGACGAACTTTTTCAAGATCCAATTTCATCAA
>NW_007471342.1:0-319 GCF_000475195.1 Diaphorina citri
AATAAAATATTACTTTAATCTATAAATAGGTAAACGTACGACCTTCTGACATTTGCCAATGTAACGCCAGAGATTTGTGAAAGACGGACGTTCTTGTAATGAGGTAGAGGTAGATAGGAAATACCATAAAAATCACCTTATATCCTAGGTTAGAAATCTAAAAATCACCTTTTCCTATAGATATTATTTGCGTGGGACTGCGGGAGAGATGAGTTTTTTTATTTTTAATCGACATGCAAAAAACCAGATTTTCAAGATGCACCTCCTAATCGCCTCAAAGTCGAAGAAGCTAGATTTTTTTTTTTACTTTCCGTGTCCT
>NW_007471343.1:0-319 GCF_000475195.1 Diaphorina citri
ACATGAGAAATAAGAAAGTAGGTATTGCAATCGGTCCAAATTTTCTTAGTGAAAAGTTGTCTGTCTCCACTCTCCCTATTACTCAATCACCCTAACTAGTTAGGACTGATTTCGAGGCTGACGAAAAACGCCGACCCCGTCTGAACACGGGAGAAGGCGAAAGAAAAGAAGAGGAGGAGGAGGAGGAGGAGGAGGAGGAAAGTTGTCTAAGCCACGGCCGTTTGGCCTTTGGATCCGGCCGAAGGCTGTTTATTATAATTTTTCTATTCCCCGATTGAAAAATTGACCCCGCCGACGCGACGTGAAGGCCGAAACTTTG
>NW_007471344.1:0-319 GCF_000475195.1 Diaphorina citri
GAGGTGTTTTTCTGTTTTGCTTGTCAAAGTATTTCAAGCAAAGGACGAGTTGTTATCTTCTGACATTATTGACACTTCGAGGAGCAATTATTGACAGGGAGAAATGAGCTTTACAATACCCACCCGTACTGTAGCGCCTTGGAAGCAGTGGCGTAGACCTCACTGAAATTTGAACTCAAAGGGTTAATCTAAAGATTCTAAAAAAATAGATTGCGAGTTCGATTTCCGCCCAGAGGAGACCTTTTTTTTCAGACTGCTGGGGTCTGGGGTAAAGGGACTTTTTAGTCCTATTCGGGCAGGATAAACAAGATACCTATCA
>NW_007471345.1:0-319 GCF_000475195.1 Diaphorina citri
GAAAAGTATACACTATAAACTAAAGTTTGTTTCAAAATAAATTTATCAGGATTATAAATCCAGATGACTTTTTCTCTCCCTCCTATCTCCTTTCCCTCCCCCATGTTCTCTCTTTTCTCTCCCTCTTTTGTCCCTCTTTCCTCCCTTTTCTCTCTCTCTCTTTCCCTTCTCCCCTCTTTTATCTCCTTTTCCCCCTCTCTTTCTCTCCCTTTCTTTCAGACTAAGGAAGTTTTTTAGTTTCTCTTTCCATCTCTATGACCGTTTTTTACAGTTTGTCTCTCCCTCTTCCTTTTCTCATTTCTCTCTCTCTCCCTCTCTC
>NW_007471346.1:0-319 GCF_000475195.1 Diaphorina citri
AAGAGTGATGTTGAGTACCAAGGCCATAAAAGTGTTTTCAATTTCAGCATGTGATTCGGGGAAAATGAAAGAGCAATTTGGAAAAAGGAAAAAATTGAATGTTACCTGCAGTTACTCGTGCGCTTACTTCTGAGAATTATTCGTCAATTGTCGACCAGCCCTAAGTAATAGTAGATCAGACAGAGATAGAACGTTGGACTGGTAATCCAGGGATCAGAGGTTTGAATTTCAGTAGCAAACTATAAATAAATAAATAAGCACAGAGGGCTGCTACTCCTCGTAGAAGACACCCATCTTTCTTTAGCTTTAGACAATATTG
>NW_007471347.1:0-319 GCF_000475195.1 Diaphorina citri
TAAAAGCCATTTTGTTTCTCGTGTTGACGTTAAAACTTACATTGGGTGTGGTCAATACGAGATCCGGTCAGAGCTGATTGTGACTACCAAACTATCGGAAGTTTAATTATATTAAAAGCTGGAGCTTTGATAAACAATAGAAAATCCACTGTAAAAGTAATAAGAAAATGTGCTGATTCTTTCAAACAGGCGAAAGTTAATACGGATCACCTAGGAAAAATCTCCAGTTCAGCTATTAACAACAGCAACAGAACTATTCAGGGTTTCGTAGATTCGTAGAAGCTGAACCCATCCTTTAGGGCTGTTTGCCCTTACGCTT
>NW_007471348.1:0-319 GCF_000475195.1 Diaphorina citri
GAAAAAAATCCGTCCCGGGCGGGAATCGAACCCACGGCCTAGCGCTCACAAGGCAGACAAGCTACCTATCAAGCTAACCAGGCTGGCGAGGTTGTTTGAATCCTGATTTCTTAGGCCAATCACGGAGAATGAGAAAGCGATAATCTATACAGTTAGGAGGACGTCTCCAACTTCTGGAGGAGAAAGATTTCATGAGAGAGAAGAGGACACTGACTCCGTGACCCCCTCACAAGCATCATGTCCCCTGATGAATTTTTCACATCCGCCTCTACTTTGTCCTAATATGATCGACCCCATCTGGTTTCAAATAGGCATCGAT
>NW_007471349.1:0-319 GCF_000475195.1 Diaphorina citri
AAGCAATAAAACAACAGCTTTATTAGAGTCGTGTGGTCTGTGTCGTAGTGTGTCCATCCGGCAGTATATCCCTTATCACTTATCAGTCATTAACACATCATGATCTTCAGACACCATTTGAATCAACATGTTTCTTCTTCGCTGACTAATATACTTTCCCTGTTCGTGAGATGGCGAGATGGCATCGTATCTATCTCATCACGGTGTTATAAGAATTGAGGGTTTAAAATTCCTGGACTCCCAGAAAGGATTGAGGGTTTAAAACTCCTGGACTATCACGGCTCCTTTCAAGTCCTAGATACTTTGGTACTGCGGTAGA
>NW_007471350.1:0-319 GCF_000475195.1 Diaphorina citri
AAAGAAAGACATGAGATATACAGATAAGTAAGTCGAAAAATATGACTAAAGGGAAGAAAAGGGAGGTAAGGAGGGAAAAAGATAGAAAGAGGGAGGGAAAAAATGAGAAAGAGAGAGAGAAAGAGGGCGAAAAAGAGACTGAGAAGGGGAAACGAAGAAAACTAGATATACGAGAGATAGAAAAGTAAGAGATAAAAAGGGAGGAAAAGGGAGGGAGAAAGGGAAAATGGGAGAAAAAGAAAAATGGGAGAAAAAGGGAGGGAGAAAGGGAAAAGGGAGAAACCTATGAGAGATACATTTCATATTTTTTTTCCCACAA
>NW_007471351.1:0-319 GCF_000475195.1 Diaphorina citri
CTTAAAGACTGCTATCGAACCAGTGCTATTCAAAAATTGTAGTCATAAAAACAAAAATTGGAAAAATAAATGTGGGCAAGTGGGCCAATAAATGGTACGTTTTTTAGGTGGGCCAATAAATGGTACACTTACCCTACCTGCTTTATAAGCAATGGCAGCATAGTTCGTTTGAAATGGAAAATGGCATAGTTAGATCGTAAGCTCTAGGTCGCAGGTTTGCTTCCCACCCGGGGCAAACTTCATCATAAACAGATAACTACCGTTCTCGGAACGACTGGCTTTCTGCTATCCTGTCCACCTTCTCTCTTCAATTTCGGGA
>NW_007471352.1:0-319 GCF_000475195.1 Diaphorina citri
AGCTCTGTTAAAATGGAATGATTTTATTATTATTTATTTTATCAGTGCTCAAAAAAGTTCATGATCACTGAAAAAAAAAAGTTTGCATTTTTCAGGACTTTGAATTTTTGTCTAGGTTGCCCGAAATTGGTTTTTTTTTCTCCATTTTTCAGGACTTTACATTTTTGCCTAGGTTGCCCAAACTTAATAGTGAGGTTTGTACAAGGATGTAGATCAAGTTCATGCTATTGCAGTACCTATACAAAAATGCATGTGAACTATTTAGAAGAAAATATCAAAGTAAGAAATAAGGTCAGGGCCAATGCTTACCTCAGAAAAT
>NW_007471353.1:0-319 GCF_000475195.1 Diaphorina citri
TTGAATAAATTACACAAAGTAAATTTTTCGTTCATGTTCGATTCCAGATTTTAAAATCCGATCCGATTGGATTGAACACTTTGATTGATTTAGACTGGATTAATGATCAACCAATCAAACTATTATTCCAATCAGATGAAGGATCACCCCATTATTAGAACAATTTAGCTTCCCAAGTTTGAACATATTATGGCCGGGGACACGATTGGAGTTGATACTCGTATTAACTTTACTTCTTAGATTATTATCTGAGCGCACGGCAGTGCGCCAGGCCAAGTTCCAGTAAGCACGCCTGTGTATCTTTACACGAACCGATTCG
>NW_007471354.1:0-319 GCF_000475195.1 Diaphorina citri
CCACCCATTTCCCGATTTTGAAAATTCGGACCGATTGCAATACTTTCTCATTACCTTGTATAGGTTCCCTATACGTAAGGGTAATAGAAAGTAATAGCATTCACATAGTAACCAGAACTGAAATGGGGGCATCATGCAGAGGTTCAATGTTTGTAGGGTACTTGTATAGGGTCACGAGGCACGACTTACGATTAAGCTAGAGATATTACAGCCCTTGAGGACATTTATGAGAGGGAAGAAAAGAAAGAGAGAAAGAGAGAGAGAGAGAGAGAGAGAGAGAGAGAGAGAGAGAGAGAGAGAGAGAGAGAGAGAGAGAGAG
>NW_007471355.1:0-319 GCF_000475195.1 Diaphorina citri
ATAACACCATTGAGTCCGCCACCAAGGTTTATTAATCAGTGCTCAAAATCAAATGAGGGAACACTTTTTAACCATGAAAGGTTATAGATACGTTCCTCGTACGTCTAAAAAGTTTTATTAGGGGCCCTAAGCAAACTTTGAAACGTCATAGCCAATCTATAGGTATGTCCGTGTAGAATACAAGGAATTCTGATTTCATTCCTTTTCGAATGCACATACAGGGTGCGTGAATGAACATATGGCAGTTATTTATCTAATTATATGTAAATATGTCTGTGTAACAATATTATGAAGGTTTATGAACAGGGTATGGCTGCGG
>NW_007471356.1:0-319 GCF_000475195.1 Diaphorina citri
TCTCTCTCTCTCTCTCTCTCTCTCTCTCTTCCTCTCCCTATCTCTCTCTTTCTCTCCCTATCGCTCCCTATCTCTCTCTCTTCCTTTCTCTCACTCTCAACCTTGCTATCTTTTTACGGTAAACTCTCACTTTAAAAAAAAAAGCTCACCCCCACAGAGGATTTAGCTAGAAAAAAAAGAAAGAAAAAAAAATCACCTGGAAATCAAGGTCTACAAGAAGAAGAAGAAGAAGAAGAAGAAGAAGAAGAAGAAGAAGAAAAAGAAGAAGAATAGAAGGAAAAACAAAAGAAGAAAGAGGAGTAAAAACAAAAGAAGGAAG
>NW_007471357.1:0-319 GCF_000475195.1 Diaphorina citri
GGGTTATGTGAATTGGAAACCAAAGGGATTTCCACTTTAACTGTGACCGAGTTACCTGACAAAAGATTTCAAACATTCCTTTCTGTTTGATTTGTGTGAAGGTGCATTTCGTTCTCTCTATGGAATTAATATGTACATTAGGCGGGATAAGAGCAAGCACGGTAGTATGGACTTGTGTGATGTAAAACTTTGACTTACTATCTGTTGTACCAGAACTGCAATCGTGTACAGAAAACTGACTTTTTGCGAGATCTGTTGATGGAATTTCACAGAGAGCACTGGAATAATATCGACGGTCACGTTCCCAAATTTTAGCGAG
>NW_007471358.1:0-319 GCF_000475195.1 Diaphorina citri
AGCACTGTACTTATACTTACAAAGGGTACATCAGCAGATGGTCCGGTCACATCAGCTCTCCCCACTCCTAGCTGAAGACATTCTGCTGATCTGATGAGCAGGATGCTGATTGAAATGTAGACTAGACTGGACAATATCAGCTGCATGACTGAAAACAAAACAGAAAACTGTGAAATAGTTTCTAGGATAATACGTGCTACTGGCTATGTGGCTATTTCGGAATGCACTCAGCCTGGTGAGGGAAATTTAGGAGCTGGTTGAAATATCTGCGAAAATGATTTTCTTTCCCCCCCTGCCAGCCTAGTTAGCTTAGTTGGTA
>NW_007471359.1:0-319 GCF_000475195.1 Diaphorina citri
CTCAAGAAAATAGATTCAAATTCTACAAACCTAGCTCCAACCCTACAAGTTCAAAATAATAAAATTTCAATTGATGACATTCTCAGACAATTTTCTCCTATTTTCGAAGAGAAAGTTGGTTGTGTTCCAGACTTCCAAGTGTCACTCCAGCTCAGAGAAGGTGCTAAGCCTATATTCACAAGAGAACGAGATGTACCCTATGCTTTACAGGAACGAGTTGACAAGGAATTAGACTCACTCAAAGCTGATGGAATTATCACACAAGTTGCTGCTAGTGATTGGGGTTCGCCACTGGTTGTCATTCCTAAACCTGATGGAG
>NW_007471360.1:0-319 GCF_000475195.1 Diaphorina citri
AAAAAGTAATTATGGCTATTCATAAAACATTTTTAAATGATAAAATTATGTAAAAAAAAAAATAAAATTATGAAAAAAGAACCCCCCACCCAACACACTTATCATCACAGCAGAGGAGTAAAAGTACACACACCCAACCGACTGGGATTCGAACCCCCCACCCAACACACTTATCATCACAGCAGAGGAGTATAAGTACACACACCCAACCGCTCGGCCACTAAGACATTTGACTTCCACCCGCACAAAACTTCTTTATTAATCAACTCGATCGAAAAGTTTGAAATTTTCCCCTAAAAGTCACTTTTTCCTCCCTAGC
>NW_007471361.1:0-319 GCF_000475195.1 Diaphorina citri
TACCCATTGGTACATCTTGGATATCAATAGGATATATTTAGATATTATTCTACGAGTATTCTCTTCCATTCTACTCAAACCCATCTCAGTGTTTCATTTCATTTTCCGCTTCATCAAACACAAGACGTAATGAGATCTTCCTCCAAACAAGTACTTCAATAGGTAGATGCCTAAATCCGACCAAGTAGGTACCTACCTACTTCAATACGTAAATCTAAGTCTACTTCATCGCTCTATGATCTATCTATAGTCCAGCTATACTCTTTTAATAAAAAAGAGGTTTGATAGAGGGAACTGATGTCTAGTGTATTTACAAGTT
>NW_007471362.1:0-319 GCF_000475195.1 Diaphorina citri
TTTGCTTTCTAATTGACCTTTCGTAAAAATATCAAAATAAAAGGGTTCTTTCTCTCCTTTTCATTTTCTCTCTCTCTCCTCTCTCTCTTTCTCTCTCTCTCTCGCCCTCTCTGCAATGCCTTTTCCCTATTACTCACAATTTTCCAACAGTTCTTTCTCTTATGTAAGCGAAAAGTTTCATTTTTACGAATCTGTACATCTTATTGTAATTAGGTATATATGTAACAATCAGCTCTGGTAAAAAGTTCGAGTTTCCATTTTAAAAGTATATGGTTTGATTTGCAAAAGAACCTCGTTTTTTTTTACTTTCTATTATTTT
>NW_007471363.1:0-319 GCF_000475195.1 Diaphorina citri
CATAATCGCGAAATCCGCGAACATAATCGGCAAATCCGCGAACATAATCGCCAAATCCGCGAACATAATCGCAAAATCCGCGAACATAATCACGAAATCCGCGACCATAATCGCGAAATCCGCGAACAAAATCGCCAAATCCGCGAACATAATCGCGAAATCAGCGAACATAATCGCGAAATCCGCGAACATAATCGCGAAATGCGCGAACATAATCGCGAAACCCGCGAACATAATCGCCAAATCCGCGAACATAATCGCCAAATCCGTGAACAAAATCGCCAAATCCGCGAACATAATCGCGAAATCCGCGAACAAA
>NW_007471364.1:0-319 GCF_000475195.1 Diaphorina citri
GAGAGATTCTCAATACAAGTACTGATTACTGAAAGTATAGTAAAAGTACTTGCGTACATAACGTACCTAAAGTTCCTCAGAGTTCACTTCAGATTTGTTAAATTCTAAATGAATGGAAGAGAAAATGAATCCAATTCTAGACTGGTCTGTCTTGGGACGGGGACTAGGCAAGTAGAGAGCACTCAATAGAGCGAAAAATGAGCTCGAAAGATTCACTACTCGGCCTACCAAGCTTGCTCAAACTTTCTGACAGCAAATTAAGTTGTGTCTCCTTAACTTATTTATAACTACCTGCCTGTATCTATACTTTTTTAACCTA
>NW_007471365.1:0-319 GCF_000475195.1 Diaphorina citri
ATTGAGGATAAAATTCCATACCTCGGCTGAGATTGAACCCACGCCCTCCTGTTTACCAGGCGAGCGCCTTGACCACTATACCACCAAGGCAGGTCGAAGGAGGACAGGATAGGAGAAAGCCAGCTGTTTAGACCTCAGAACAGACCTCATCTGTTTATAAAGTTCGCACCGGACGGGAATCGAACCCGCTACCTAGCGCTTACAAGATAAACACGCTACTCTCCAAGCTAACTAGGTTTTCCTTTATTTATTTATTTTTAAAAAGAGGTTTGACAGAGGGAACTGTAACTGCTATGGTCTTATCGTCCCGAAATCGAAG
>NW_007471366.1:0-319 GCF_000475195.1 Diaphorina citri
AAAAACAGGTAGGTGCCATCTCTACTAATCATAAAATAGTCCTGGGAGGTTCGCACCGGGCGGGAATTGTACCCGCGACCGCTCTTCAGTCTAAGCTTGCAGCAAAGGGACTTTTCAGTTCCCTACGTACTCCATACTCAGTCCAGCCCTGGATCTTCTTCTCTTTTTCTTCGCATTTTCCCGTCATATACAGACAGTCAGCCCAGCCCTGGATGCAGTTACACAAATCCATTCCAGATTATATGTAGGGTGCCTGGTTGTACCTTGGCCCCCAAAATCACTTTTTGATTTTTTTAATTTTTTCTATTAATGTTATTGG
>NW_007471367.1:0-319 GCF_000475195.1 Diaphorina citri
ACGTCCAAAACATCTCTGGACGGTGTCGACGTCGAATGATTGATCCTCTCAGCAGAGAAAATGTCCATTTATCAAAAGGCTTTCTCCCTTTCAATCCCCTTTCTTTCCTTCTTCTTTTAAATTCTCCCTCTTCTCCTCCTTTCATTCCTCCTTCTTCCCCTCCTTTTCAAGAGACTTTCTCTCCTTTTCTCTCTCATTCTCTCCCTCCTCCTTCCTTCTGTCCCCATCAGTTTTCTTTTCATCTGTCAGCTCCCATGGCGTAGTGGTCACTGCGCTCGCCTTGCACGCGGGAGACCCGGGTTCGATTCCCGGCGGGGTC
>NW_007471368.1:0-319 GCF_000475195.1 Diaphorina citri
GGTCGTTCACCTGAAACATAAAATGGGGACACGTGAATGGCAAATCCATATCGAATACATTGTGGAAGTGTCTTACTACTAACAAACAAATGCGAATGTGGAGTTGTTTGTTGTGTTAGGTGAGTTGTAATGAATTGGTCAGAAAACAGTCTGCCAATTGCCTACTCTGAAAGTTCAAGGTAAAAAGATATTTAAAGTAAATATGTAGGTAAAAAGGAGGAAACTTTAGTGATCTATTAACAAAAGCTTATGTCATTCGTATTCATATCCATAGTTACAAATAGGTAAGAGTAAACAAGGCGTGGGTCATAAGATTCAA
>NW_007471369.1:0-319 GCF_000475195.1 Diaphorina citri
GGGGAGGGGAATTTTCAAAGTCTGTGCTCGTCCCTGCCTGCCTCTGACCACTGTTCAAAACAAAGGTCTGACCAGTGCGGGAGAGTAAGTAGATTTTTCCCCTTTTTACAAAATAAGGAACAAAAATATGTATTTTGTTCATAAAATGAATTCCTATTATGAATTAGCAGGAGTTTGTTTTGTCAAGATGTTTGTCAATTGCTATCACTGATTTGTAATCGGGAGCAGATTTGAAGGTGAAGAAAGATTGAAATCAAGACAAATAATTCCATGTATCTCTTTGTGTGTCGTTTGGAAGGACAGCTTTGGTTACATTTCT
>NW_007471370.1:0-319 GCF_000475195.1 Diaphorina citri
TGTACTTATATGTATGTGAATGTTGCCAACCCCTTGTAATTATTTCTCAAATAAATACAATTATTTTCTACTACTACTTTCGTTCAAAACCCAACACGGTTTCAAAGTATAGCAACTTTAATTTTTTTACAAATTTGTAATTTAAATTAAAAAGTCAGTCTAGTTAGCTAGGAAGTGGCGCGCATTCCTTGTAAGCGCTAGATTGCGGGTTCGATTCCCGATTTCCCCAACCGGGGCGAACACCTGGCAGAGGAGTATGGTTTGCTGTCTCAGAGAATATCAAAGGATGTGGTAAAAAACAGGAGAGGAGAGCAGCTGA
>NW_007471371.1:0-319 GCF_000475195.1 Diaphorina citri
GGGGGATCGGGGTTTGATCCCCAGAAGAGGCATAAAAAATTAGGAGTGTCTTTTAAGAGTTTTGATAGAGGAAACTGAAACCCATATTTATGAACAAAATGCTGGCTCTTAAGTTCGTGCTAAGCATAGTCTCAAGGCATTTGATTGGTCAATTTTGACTTGAGACTGATCTAAGAACGATCATTCTTGTTCATAAATATGAGTTTGTGACAACGAAGGCCTTATCGCCCTGAAAGCGAAGAAAGAAGAAGGACAGGATAGGAGAAAGCCAGCCGTTCCGAGAACGAACCTTATCTGTTTAAAATAAACTTCGCTCCGT
>NW_007471372.1:0-319 GCF_000475195.1 Diaphorina citri
TAAAAAGTTTTGAAAAAAAAAAAAAAAAAAGTGATATCCCCCAAAAGTAACAATTTGCATTGAAAAAAGAACGCCAAGATTTTCAAAGTTCTCTCACCCATGAAATGAAGAATTTTGTCTGGCAAATTTCTGAACTCTGAATATTTTTGAAGACGCCATATCTTACTAATCTTACCTGTAAATAGTCTTGGCGGCCACATCCGCAAAATAGAACCGGTTCTCCTTATAGTGGAAGTCCATGGCGACCACATTGAGCAGATCTTGATGTACCAGAGAGTACTGCGTAGCGTCCAGTGACATGTTGCGTACGTAGTACTTG
>NW_007471373.1:0-319 GCF_000475195.1 Diaphorina citri
TAGCCAATAACCATCAAGGCAATCGCGTGCTGCTGGCTTTCCCCAGCTCCACTCAGGCTGGGTGGGGCTAATTTGAGGTAGCTTGTCGTCGAATGGAGGGTAAAATCCCCGTCATCGAAAACCTCAGCAGCACAGCAGTTGACAGTGACGATCCAATTTTGCTCCATCTTTTAGTTCACCTTAGTCCGTAGAATCGTAGAGGATGGCTTGATGAACCTTAAGGTAGCAGGCCTACAATTTTAGGTAGAGTCGTGATTATAGCACCACTCACAACTATTCATCCATTGGTTGATCTCGAGTTGGATGTCCTTTGGGTTGC
>NW_007471374.1:0-319 GCF_000475195.1 Diaphorina citri
TGCTTCCCCATCACTCCTCAATGCTTGCTCTTCACCAACATACAGGGGATCGAACCGGCGAACTCCGGACTTCTACACTGTCGAGCGAACCGCGCGAGATTGCCGTTTGAGGGTGGAAATGATGTTCATTTTGTGTGCTTTGTTATTCGCTTAATACGGTGCTTTGTTAGGTGTGTGTGTGCGGGGGGAAAAGTGTGCCTAATTTGGGGATAGAATTAGTATGAAGCCAGATTACCACTATCTGTATAGTGCAGGTCACACTTTGGTTACAATCACAGTACAGTCAAAAGAGTCAACCTATAAGTCACATATTACATAG
>NW_007471375.1:0-319 GCF_000475195.1 Diaphorina citri
GGCTGAAACTTTGGATTTAGGCTCTAGGGACCTCAAAACGTGTTTTGGCACTAAAAACTGACCATCGAAATTTTGACTTGATTACATTACTTTCCTTCCTATAGGATAAGGAAAGTAAGGAATTTTAATTGTGTTAACAAGCATTTACTTGTCACAAATGTTGTTCCCTGCTTAATGCACTACGCTAAATTGTATGACTTGACTTGGACTCGAACCACCAACCTCCAGATCCGAAGTCCATCGCACTAACCACTACACCACTGAGGTTGGTGGATAAGGAAAGTAAAAAGTCGTGAGGCTCTTGTAGCAAATGTACCTA
>NW_007471376.1:0-319 GCF_000475195.1 Diaphorina citri
TTATTTTTCAATTAAATAAAACAAACTAAAACAAACAAAAAACACATCTTCAATATTGTTTTCTTCGTCATTAGGCTCATTACACTTTCAATGATCTGTTCCTCTGATAAAGTAGGATTTCCTTGAAAGATAGGGAAAACCGCCGATTTTTGGAGTTGATATAATAGAGAGTTGATATAATGGAGGTTCATATAATCGAGGTTCTACTGTGAATACCTAAAAATTATTCACTAATAATTATTTTGACCGAGCTGATGTTGTGAAAGCTATAAAGCAACTTAAACTAAACAAAGGTCCGGGATCGGACAAAATACCTGTG
>NW_007471377.1:0-319 GCF_000475195.1 Diaphorina citri
GACGTAAAATACTTGGCCTGTGGAAGAAAACGCCAAAATAAGGCAAAATCTGAAAGAAAAAAGGACAATCTATGATTCTAGGTATATAGGCTTTGATTGAGGTTAAATTCAATAAGATTACCTACCAACCTAATATTTCTCTTCCTAATTCCTCCTCAATTCTTTCTTCTCCCTCCCTTTGTAAGTATACTTCCTCCGTCCTTTTCTTTCCTGTGTTTCACAAAATTCAACAAGACAAATGCCAACCAATCTTTTTTCGTGATCTTTTTATCTTGGCGTTTCACAAAGTTCGCAGCACCACCGCACTAAGTATACGAAG
>NW_007471378.1:0-319 GCF_000475195.1 Diaphorina citri
AAAGGGTCCCCCCCCCCCCCCCGGCCCTGAGAGCCAGATAGGCCGAGGAACACAAAATTGATGAAGAAAACGGGGCAATTTTCTTAAAGTGTTTCTCTTTTCGGGGGTGAGAGGAAGGGACAAAATCGACGAGAGGGAGGGAGAGAATTATGAAAATGTTTTTTTCCCTCTAATATGATACGGAGGAACTATCGGCTACCCAATCTTTGAGAGGGAAATTTTGAGTAGAGAGGGAATTTTCTGGATAGGAGGGGAGGGAGAAATGAAGGGGGAGGAGAGGGATATAGATCGGTAGAGGTATCACCCAATCTTTGAAAGG
>NW_007471379.1:0-319 GCF_000475195.1 Diaphorina citri
GAGAGTAAAGGGACTTTTCAGTCTCATTCTGGCAGGATAAACAAGGTATATTCTATTCTATTCTTTTTCTCACCAACCATTAGACAATGCAGTTTTTATATATTTATATTTATGAGAGTGTGCCAACGTATTTATTGATCATCTTCCTGTTTACTGATAGAGAAATCAAAAAATGGATTTCAATGTTTTCAACATGCTACGTAGACTTTGTACTCCCTGAATAAGAGTTGATGGATTGTACGATACATCAATAAGTTCTGAACTTTTAGAACATAGTGAGATAAAGGAAACTATTGGCCCTATAGGTGCTTAGTTTTAA
>NW_007471380.1:0-319 GCF_000475195.1 Diaphorina citri
GTTAGTGCGGTGGAATGCACATCATTGTCAAGACACCAAGAACCATACTAGAGGTGCCCTTATTCACATTCATGCCATACAACCTATTTAAACGATGCCACCGTTGACATTATTAGCGTCATTCCAGTTGCCAACTCGATATAATTACTCGCCGTAGTGCCTAATTAAAAAGATGTCCATGTTCAAATAGACGAACACATAAATTTTATGACCAGTCAATTATTTCGATAAAGGAGCTTCAAACATATTAACTACATGGTCAGAAGTAGTCAGAACTAATAAAGTAATAGATTTATTACACCGAATGATTGCTACAATG
>NW_007471381.1:0-319 GCF_000475195.1 Diaphorina citri
ATAAACAACAGAAGGAAACATGTAGCAGAGGATATAACTCGAAGAAGAATGCAGACAGAATAAGACAATGTGAAAATAGAATATGTACGTCATTACGAAAATGATATTAAATTAATATAATTAAGTAGAAGACAGGGTGTCTCGAATAAACTTGAAACCCCAGAATTTTTCCGTCTAATGATCCAAACTTTTCTTTTCGAGGTTTGATAGAAGGAACTCTAACATCGTACCGAAATTGAAGAGAGAAGGAAGACAGGATAGGAGAAAGCCAGCCCTTCCAAGAACAAACATCAGTTCAGGGATAAAACCGCCCCGGGTG
>NW_007471382.1:0-319 GCF_000475195.1 Diaphorina citri
CTAGGCTGGCATCGAAACTTTTGAATCTAACTTTGGCTAGAACGCGATTTCGATTCCTGCCCAGAGCGGATTTTATCCAGAACGGATAAGGTTCGCTTTCGGAACGGCTGTCTCCTATCCTGTCTACCTTCTTCGCTTTCGGGACGATAAAACCTTGGCAGTTACAGTCCCCTCTATCAAACCTTTTGGAAAAAAAAAGCTAGTATGATTTTCATTCTTAGCCGTTTCACTAATGTTTGTTCCTGAAACGGTGGTTTCAGTTGACTGAGGAGACGATTCACAAGGATGTGGTAGTGGTGGACAGACAAATCACCGATCT
>NW_007471383.1:0-319 GCF_000475195.1 Diaphorina citri
CAAATGAAGAATGATGCCCAAGATCGAGAAAGCTGGAGAAGGTTCTGCTGAAACCTGTCATATGACAGATCTACTATTTTATATATATATAGAGTGTAGATTATAGATAGGTACAATATTTAATGAGAAAGCTGATAGACAAAGAATCGGCCCAATTTTTATTCAAAGTCGGACTATGGGTGAAGATATTTTTTTAAAGAACTTCTGAGTCCAAAAAAAGATTACACCTACCTATATCTACGATGATTTGATGATACAAACTATATCTCGAGAACGGTTTCCCGTAGAACCATGAAAGTGTGCATGTTCCAAGAACGCG
>NW_007471384.1:0-319 GCF_000475195.1 Diaphorina citri
ACTTCTCTCAAATTGTTTCTTTTTCCCAACTCTCTGTCTTTCATGAGAAAATGTAATTATTTTTTACGTAGAGATGTAGGTACAATATGTAAATTTCTGTTCAATAATAACGTTACCTACCTAACTTTAGTAAGTCGTGTATTTCCAATTATTGTTTTTATTTCATTTGAAGTTCACATCACACACACACATCACACACACACACAGAAGAAGAAGTGAACATCAATACAGAATTACAAACACTGTCAAAAAAATAAATAAATAAAGAGGCAATAGATCAAACTCGAAGTTCTTGTTCTTGTTGCAAGGTGAACGGTTG
>NW_007471385.1:0-319 GCF_000475195.1 Diaphorina citri
TTTTAAAATTAAAAAAAAAAAAAAAAAAAAAAAACTGCTAGATATTCAAAATCATGTTTATCATCTGGACTCTAAACCAAGTTTTTACCACTGTCCCGCTAGTTTCTTGAAGTGGAGTTTTTATTATATATTATTTTTAATGCCAACTTTATCCGAATCGTGATTCAGACCCTATTGCTTTTGGCGCTTGTTCCTTTCGGTGAAATTTTAGCAACACTTCTGTATTTTTAGGTATTTCTCAGGTTGTTTTGCTTGAGCTTGGTGTCATCTGTAGTATGGAAAAATTAAGTTACTTTTGTAATAGAACTTTTCTGCAATC
>NW_007471386.1:0-319 GCF_000475195.1 Diaphorina citri
TATTGTGCCTAATTGACAGATAAAAGATTTCATTAAATCAAATTTTTACTTTCTATTATTGTTCGTGAAAGGTATAGGTAAAATTTAGCGATAAGGGTAACAAATGTCAAAAATTATGAGTGATAAGATTATTCTTACCGTTTTTATTATTATTGGATACTAGGTACTTGTGTTTTTCTTCTCCGTAAGAATAATGTTAATACATAAGATGTCTAATATAAACCTAACAAATAATGAGTGATAGATTCGTAGATTCGTAGAAGCTTAACCCATCCTTTAGGGCTGTTTGCCCCTACACCTAAGCCTCGGAGTGGGCTTT
>NW_007471387.1:0-319 GCF_000475195.1 Diaphorina citri
TATAATATTGTAGAATAGAATAGAATTAATATAATATTGTAGAATAGAACAGAATTAATATAATATTGTAGAATAGAATAGAATTATTATAATATTGTAGAATAGAATAGAATTAATATAATATTGTAGAATAGAATAGAATATTGTTAGGTCTGACTGGGGGACTTTAACAGGGTGTCTACCAAAATGGAAAAATAAAATTCCCTGACTTTTCTCGGTTTTCCAGTCCATTTTTTTTTTCTTCAAATTTCCAGTCTACTTTTTCAAGATTTTCCACCCTATTCCCACTGCGTCACAACAGATTTTTTTTTTTTTTTTT
>NW_007471388.1:0-319 GCF_000475195.1 Diaphorina citri
AACAAAGGAAGACAAAGAATTGATTGCTTTGTTGATACGGACGAGACAAAAATTTGATGTTTTTTACTGATTACTGACATTTTAATCGTTCTAGTGATACTGACGAAACAAAGGATTGATGATTTTGATGGTGAACTTATGTATGACTTCAAGCCTGTAGAGAATTGGAAATTAGACAAAAAAGGAGCAGGAGAATGGGCCAGAAGATCACTAACGTAGACCTCCTGTTAAAGATCCCTTGCCCACGTCCTTCCACTTACGAGTCGAGTAATTAAAGTCTTTATGATACCGAGGCACTTTCGAAGTTTAGAATTTAGTT
>NW_007471389.1:0-319 GCF_000475195.1 Diaphorina citri
TGACTTGACTTGGACTCGAACCACCAACCTCCAGATCCAGAGTCCACCGTGCTAACCACTACACCACTGAGGTTGGTTAAGACTCCTATAAAAGTAATACTGAGAATTAGAAAAAGATATTTGTGATACAGAAAGAAATCTATTACAGCTAATGATGCTACAATATTACCACGTCACAAGAAGTAAATATAAGTATTTTTAAACTTATAGACAGAAGCAATCCAACTTTTAGATACATTCGTGAAAAAATAGAAATAATGAATCTAGAACGATGGATAGAAAATATCATTTTCCCAAGTCTAAAACAACAGCTACTCCT
>NW_007471390.1:0-319 GCF_000475195.1 Diaphorina citri
AAAAAAAAAAAAAAAAAAAAAAAAAATCAACCTTGTCCCCCCCTTTTTTTCGACCATTTCAGAACGGGATTATTCGGGGTACACTGCTTGCTCAGAGTTTCATGGGCGCCGACAGAAGGGGCGGCACAGGTCGAGGCGGTACAATCGTGATGACGGCGTCCACCCTGGGGTTTGTACCCAATGCTTCCGCTCCCATCTACAGCGCCACCAAACATGCCATTGTGGCCTTTGCCAGAGCCATGGGGGTGAGTAAAGAAAGAAGTTGACTGAGATTTTAGGCCGCGTAGTTTTTTGTTTTTGTTTTTTTTTTTTTTTTTTT
>NW_007471391.1:0-319 GCF_000475195.1 Diaphorina citri
AAGTGGCCACAATCTAGTCAACTAGTCATCCTACGTCTTTTATTATCTTTAGAATTCGCATAGGGTTTGGCATTCAGCAGCCTCCACGGAATCCTATTCCAAATGATCTTATTTAGCAACGCTCTTTTCAGAACAATGTAGGTTGTTAGCTATTAAGACCATACTATTGTGTTGTACAGGTTAGATGTTACTCGTTCTAAATCAAATGCATATAGCCTGTGGAATTATGGCAGTATTTTCAATAGTCAAGGATACCAAGTTTCATCTCTCACAGAGCAAGGGTGTGGCAGAACTTCCAACTTGTCACACACAACTTGAA
>NW_007471392.1:0-319 GCF_000475195.1 Diaphorina citri
TTTTGTTAGAATTTTAATTTGAATTTTACCTAACGTATTGAATTTTAATGTTCCCATAAGACACATGATCAAATTCAAACAATTAAATCTCCCATAAAGACCCACGTTCAATAGGGCGGAGTATACCATGGTGTTAGCCGCGTTTGCCGTCGCGTCATTTTGCGCGTTTTGCGGTCACGTTTTGGCGGCAGAGACGCTTATAATACCGCAGGGCCGCATTAGGGGAACCGTCAGACAGTCGCGGGACAGTAACCCTTACTACGCCTTCCTGGGGATCCCCTACGCCCTGCCCCCTGTGGAGGACCTGAGATTCAAGGTA
>NW_007471393.1:0-319 GCF_000475195.1 Diaphorina citri
CCTCCTCCTTTTTAGCTTTTGGGAAAAAGATTTTCCACGAAAATCGTGGAAAATTCCTCGACTGTGAAGAAAACCGTTAGAGATTACCAAGAAAATAAAAGCTTTGACTGCTCTTTTCTTTTTACTTTTATTACAGGATGAAACTGTTTTGAACCAGCTAATACTGGGAATTCGAAGCTTAGATCTCAGAGTTGCATATTATTCTGTGAAGAACGAGACTTCCAAATTGTACTTGAACCATGGATTGCAGAGCATCTGTCCGTTCAGCGTTATAGTCAAAGATATTAAAACGTTCATGGAGAATACAAGAGAGATCGTA
>NW_007471394.1:0-319 GCF_000475195.1 Diaphorina citri
AGGAGGAGGAGGAGGAGGAAGAAGTGGTTAAGAAAGTGGAGGAAGAGGAAAATGAGAAGAAAGAAGAAGAGGAGATTGAGAGAAGAAACCATTACCCAAAAAATACCACTTCGTGGCATAAAAAAGACCCCGCCAAGTCGTTCCTCCCAAAATCAATCAAGTGCCCACAAAAAAAACAAAACTCCATCCCACCCCAAAAAAGATTAGAAATTCAATTTTGTACCCCGCCTTTTATTCACGGCATAGTACCTACCTTTCTTTCCCCTCATTGCACTCCTCTTTCCTCTAATATTACTTCTGCTTCACTGCATTGGCGGCG
>NW_007471395.1:0-319 GCF_000475195.1 Diaphorina citri
TGCCTTTTCCACAAGTTTGGCCATGCCTCGGGATGAACAAGCGGGATTCCGGAGCGAAGCGACGGAATTCAGCTAGTAGTTTAAAAAGAGCACCTAGAGTTAAAAGTCAATACTGGGTGTTTAAACGGTCGAAAGTGAAAGGGAGTAATAAGCAATCTACCTTTACTGAAATCTAGGTAGGTATTTTGTTCACCCTGTATGTACCTACCAAACTATGAGAAAACTACATCTAAACTTCAGTGAGTAGTTTCACCCCATCAGTTCTTGTTTATAACGCCAAATACTTTGGTCCTAAACTTTGAGAGCTTCCCCTCCCCTC
>NW_007471396.1:0-319 GCF_000475195.1 Diaphorina citri
TAAGTTCGATCGGCCCAAACTGGGGGCCCCGCGCCTTTGAAACTGCCCCGGGCCCCGCGGGGGGCTAATCCGGCCCTGCTATTTTCTATTTTCACATCATGATGATCGTGAAAATCATTTTGAAGATTTGAACCAAACTATACCTACCCAGGTACCCAGCAATGCGCACTAGTCACTAGTAAAATGGCTTTATTACGAATACCTATAGTATACCTATTGAAGTAGCCCTAGTATTAATTTCCAATGTTTTTTGTATGATTTCAGGTATTAGCATCCGTGAGTGTGGTAGCATGGGCCAGACCCGAAGCTCCACTAGGTG
>NW_007471397.1:0-319 GCF_000475195.1 Diaphorina citri
GAATTTCCTTGGTTTGGTATCTCCTACCTCATGGACACGGAAGTAAGTAAGGTGCTAACATTCCAAAAGAGGAGAAATAAGCTTCATAAGAGGGGAAATCGTTTCAGTTTACCAGAGGAAAGTACGATACCAATATTGCAGAACGGGACACATTTGGGACTCTCTACTTTGAGACTAAAAGAGAATTGATTTGAATTGAGTTTTCTCAACGCAGAAATACCTACTCTTATTTATTTATCATCATCAATAAAAGCAGATTATTTTTTAAGAAAATGAAAAATTCAGGACGCAAGAGCCGCCCGGGAAAATTTTTTATTTT
>NW_007471398.1:0-319 GCF_000475195.1 Diaphorina citri
TTCATGCTTGATTGAACGCTATTATCGTTGTTAACGTACCGTACGTATCGGTGGTATCGCCCAAGTCTTGGAACAATGGCCTGACGAACAGTTCATACATGTGGCATGTGGATAGGTTGACTTGATGGGTGACCTATCAATCACATCGACCTTTAACGTATCAGTCGGAATAACCTGAATTTATACGCAAATCCTATACGTTTCCTGTTCAGAAGTAAATTACAATCGAGAAGAAAAGCAAATAACAAATAACCTTTCTCAAGTTCACAACATTTCAATCAATTTAATTACGTGAAAATCTATTGTGAAACTCATGAAC
>NW_007471399.1:0-319 GCF_000475195.1 Diaphorina citri
GTGTCTACTTCACTATTCGACTCTACTAATAACCTCTATAAACGAGAAAAAGTTATATGAAACCTCTTTAAACGAGAACCTCTTTAAACGAGAAAAATGACCTAGTCCCTTGGGTTCTCGTTTATCCAGGTTCGACTGTATTCCCGCATTCGATTCCTGGTATAGGGGAAGTTTTTTTCAGTTCTGTGCTTGGAAAACGGAGGGCGTTCTGTCTCATGAGAACAATAAAATTGAGGAGCTGATTGAAATCCTTGTGAAAAGACGAGGCATAAAAAAGCCTGGCCCGACTCTTCACGTAAAAAAAAAAAAAAAAAAAAAA
>NW_007471400.1:0-319 GCF_000475195.1 Diaphorina citri
AGCGGGAATCGAACCTAGCGCTTTGAAAAACAGGCACGCCACCCTCCAAGCTAACTAGGCCGACAGCAAATACTTTTGATCACTAGTGTACGTTGACGCGTTAACCTGTACTCACTTCATGGTTCTGTTTTTAGTCAAAGTCGATTTGAAATTTTCAACTTTGATTAGCCAGCCTAGTTAGCTTAGTTGGTAGTGCGTCTGCCTTGTAAGCGCTAGGCCGCGGGTTCGATTCCCGCGCGGCGCGGATTTTATCCTGATGGGATAATGTTCGTTCTCGGAACGGCTGGCTTTCTCCTATCCTGTCTTCCGCTTCTCTCTT
>NW_007471401.1:0-319 GCF_000475195.1 Diaphorina citri
CAGCCGTTCCGAGAACGACTTAAAGGATCAACAGAACTGAAGTACCAATCATCAGAGAATTTTCTTTTTCACCAATTGAAAGTACCAAACTTTTTAGTGTAGTTGTAGTGTTTAGTGCAGTGGACTTGAGATCTGGAGGTTGGTGACTCGAGTCTTCGTGATAAAATTTATCATAGCTTAATCAAGGGACGACAATACTTACTGCGACAAGCATTTATATTCCTTGTTCAATTAAAAGTTCTTTTAATTCACCTTTCACCAAATTTGGTTTTCCTTCAGTTTTACCCATTTTCCTTGACTATAGTCTTCTTTTTTTCTC
>NW_007471402.1:0-319 GCF_000475195.1 Diaphorina citri
ATTCATTTTGTAGTATGCTGTCATTGTTTTCAGGGCATCTGTTAGTGTTGTCTCCACTTCTGCGAAAGTTTCTGCCTGGGCAACAATGGCTGTGTCATCAGCGTATATGAAGGTCCTTGTCTTATCCGGTATGGGCTGATCATTGGTGTATATGTTGTACAGAGTAGGTGCCATTACGCTGCCTTGGGCAAGACCGTTCTTTTGTAACCTCCATCTGCTATTCTTTCCGTTGAGAGTGACGAAAAATCTTCTGTTCTGCAGGAAGACGCCGATTAGTTGTGTGAGTTTGCAGTCTCCTGTGATGTTATAGAGTTTCCTG
>NW_007471403.1:0-319 GCF_000475195.1 Diaphorina citri
GCTTTCACATCTGTCCATTGAGTTTTCACACATTCCGATTTGGACATGTATGTGTTTCGGTCCAAACCTGAAACCCAGAAAGATGGCGTTTATTATTATTTTAACGTCACTGTCTCACTACGAAACTGCTAATGCTGAGCTCCCTAGTTACGGGGTTTTTCCCTCCATTCAACAACCCACCTTACCTGATTAACATGATTAGGATAAACCGGACGGGAATCGAACCCGCGACCTATCACTTATGGAAGAGAATGCCCTAGGCATTAATCCCGCCCCTGAGTTAGAATTTTTCAATATTTTTTTTTTATTTTTCTTTCTT
>NW_007471404.1:0-319 GCF_000475195.1 Diaphorina citri
GTAGGTATGCCTTGTAAGCGACCTTCACAAAAAAGTAGGTACCTACTCAGCTTAATTTCTTCATTAATTTTCAACGAGGGTCGGGGCTATGGTCAATGCTCCGTTGAGGTCGCTTGATGAATATAAAATAAACCATATAAGCGGTCTTTGAGGGCACTTAGATTTACGGTGTATTTTCTCTTGGGTCCGTTATGGACGCCTAGAGGAGACCATTTTTCAACCAATTTAATCCGGCCCTGGGACATTGCATGTCTCAGAAGAGTTTTCTAATTGCTCCTGTTGTACTTTTTTCCTGAAGAATTTTTTTTTTTTTTTTTTT
>NW_007471405.1:0-319 GCF_000475195.1 Diaphorina citri
ATTTTATTTTCTCCGCCCAAAGCCTGGATTTTGAGCACAGGAATCCACTATTAGATATGGGACTGTAAAGCCCCTTTAAAACCCCGCAGTCTATCTGTCTAACTACACATAAAAAAAAATCCCAAGAGTCCATTTTTTTCAGCACCTCGTATTTGCTTTTATCTCTTATCACAATACGTACACAACATATGCATATACAGATTTTCTCTTCTCTTGACAATATAGGAGAATTCAGCTCGGCTATCTTTTATCTACAAATTCGTTTTCTATTGAAATTTTTCCCTCGGGTTTAAGGTATCAAAGATAACATATTCTAATG
>NW_007471406.1:0-319 GCF_000475195.1 Diaphorina citri
GGGTTAGGTGGTAGAGAACGCCTAAGGCGTCAACCTCGCCTAGTGGTTGCCTTCCACTCAAGAGTCTATTATTATTATGGTTAAACAGCAAGAATCAGAGTGGAACAGCTCACTCTAACCAACCTCGATGGCAAATTTCAAAGGATTCTATCTCCTTTTAAAGAATACACATGCTCACGATCGATGGTTGACTGCAGTTCAGGATGAGCCGAAACATAGCTTAGTGAGTGGCTGGCTGGCCCCTAGTGATGCGCTTTTTCCCTGGAATACAAATTTCCACTTGGTTTTTATTTTACCTTATCATGTTTCTTCAATATCT
>NW_007471407.1:0-319 GCF_000475195.1 Diaphorina citri
TGAGAATTTGACCACAATAACAGTAGTAGCCTACTGCTGGAGTAAAGGGACTTTTCAGTCCTATGCGAGCAGTATAAAATGAGCACTATTACTATTAGGTATGCCTCTTTGCTGTCACCTAAAGCTGGTACTTTATTTATGCAAACTGTGAACTAATAAAAAGTAAGTGGTCTAATAAATAGAGCACGGTTGGTCCAGTGGTAACGCGCTTGCTTGCCATGCAGAAGGTCCCGGGTTCGATTCCCACCTTCGACAAAAATTTGTACTCATTTTTCGATTGCAAAATATTTCAACGGGTTACTTTCTGGTGTTCTCGTGT
>NW_007471408.1:0-319 GCF_000475195.1 Diaphorina citri
TTTGTTATTACTATCGTAATAATAAAGGAAGGACGGGCTAAAAAGGGAGGTAATTAGCCATAGAATCCCAATATCAGCAATAAAATTTGCTCAATAACTACTTCTCAGATGTGCCTTCCTCCCTCCCTCCTTCCTCCTCCTCCTTTTTCCTCTTCTTCCTCATCCTTGTCCTTCCATTTCTTATTCCCCTTTTCTTCCTTCTCTATTTTCTTCTCTTTCTCTTCCTCCTCCCCTCTCTTCCTCCACACCTATAAAAACCAAGTTGTTCTAACTTCAAGTGTAAGGCGGAAGGTAACTTTCAATTTTTTACTGCATCAAA
>NW_007471409.1:0-319 GCF_000475195.1 Diaphorina citri
TAAATAGGTGTAGGGGCAAACAGCCCAAAAAGTCGGGTTGAGCTTATACGAATCTACGAATAACTAGGAAGCCACATTGCATATCTATATCTACCTAATATATGGACAACAAACTGAGTTGAAACTTCGATGAACCAACTCAACCATCGTGTTATCAAGCTCCCTAGATCAACACGAGTTTAAAATCATACAAAAAAAAATATCGAACCCGGATCTCTGACCACTGGGTCACACAGGTTACTAACGTGAGCAAATTTCATACCCTCAACCCTAAAAACATCATGGAACACAAATAAAAAAGTACAAACGGATGTGAAAT
>NW_007471410.1:0-319 GCF_000475195.1 Diaphorina citri
ACGAAGTTTGTAAATATATGAGATAATGTTTTTTTTATGAATCTGTCTTTCTAGTTGCTATCTTTGTGTATGATTCATTGGCGATTAAACATTTTAAGTGAGACATTTACTTGTTTGCCCTCTTCTAGAGAGAACCTGCACAGAACAAGACCTTTTGCATGCAAATGACACGGCCATCCAGACAGCTCTTTTCTGGATGGACAAGATATGAGCAAGAACTGGACACGGAAAGTAAAGTAAGTAAGTGAGACTGAGTGTTTATTAGCTCCCCTTGCTTAAGAAATAGCGCTGAGTGAGAAGGGCATAAGCCAAAACCAAA
>NW_007471411.1:0-319 GCF_000475195.1 Diaphorina citri
AATAAAATACAAAAAATGGACGAAATGGAAAAATTTTCACTTTTTTCCAACATTGCCACAAAATAAAATACGCGTATTCATATCTATCAAGGGATTGTCCAACAAAAGACTGAAAGCACCTATACTTATTATGATGAGAAATTTGATTGGTAAGTTCTCCCATCTCCTTTGTTTTTGATAGGAATAGAGTAGCTTGGGTTGTTTTCCTTAGGGGATTCCAAATGCTAACATACCCTCAGGGAGTCTAATGTTGAAAGGCATTTTTGGGTTCCCATCAGATTGGCAATAAAAAGGACACAATACTTCCCACTTGGGTGCT
>NW_007471412.1:0-319 GCF_000475195.1 Diaphorina citri
TCAAGTTTAAAACAACTTTTTGAATTGAATATTCTTTTATTTTGTTGTTGAGGCCGTTTGCTCGGTCAAAAGAGCCGTGAAGCTGTGGGTTTTGACACCTCCACCAAAAAAGGTAATGTTAGTTCAAGCATCTCAACCAATCGATGCAAAAATTGCAGGAAAAGAAAAATATTACCTATGTAGGATTGTAGGTAGGTATTTAGGGGAAATCTGTAAAACTTAGGTATTTTAACTGTTTTAAGTTATAATTACCTAATATTAATTAATTTAAACTTTGTTTTTGGTTTAAAATAAACCAATAAATTTTTGATGGACTAAA
>NW_007471413.1:0-319 GCF_000475195.1 Diaphorina citri
CCTGAAAGACAAGGCACGAGTATCTTCTCTGGGTGGCACTGCTGATGATGATGATGATGTGGATCTGGATGATCCTGAACCACAGGAAGTAGGTGGTTCCCAATGGTGGGATGATGGTGCTTCCGAAGGGCAGGATGTTGGTGCTTCGCAAGATGGTGCTTCCCAATGGTGGGATGATGGTGGTTCGCAAGATGGTGCTCCCCAAGGGCTGGATGTTCGTGCTTCGCAAGATGGTGCTCCCCAACGGAAGAGTGTTGGTGCTTCCCAAGGGCGGGCTCCCAAAAAGCATAGGAAGAACGCGAATTCTGCAAGGGCCAGC
>NW_007471414.1:0-319 GCF_000475195.1 Diaphorina citri
CCGCGAACAAATCGCGGATACCGCGAACAAATCGCGGATACCGCGAACAAATCGCGGATACCGCGAACAAATCGCGGAAACAACCGCGAACAAACCGCGGATACCGCGAACAAACCGCGGATACCACGAGCAAACCGCGAATAGGTGACTTATCACAGAAGAATCGATGAGGACCTTCCACTTATGAAAATGAAGGGAAAATGAGTAAATTAAGTCAAAATGAGTAAATTATGTCCAAACTTACATATGGTCAAAATGTAGGAGAATCCTCCCCTCAACCCCCTACATTTCCCCTGACCCCCTACATGGTTTTTGGTAG
>NW_007471415.1:0-319 GCF_000475195.1 Diaphorina citri
CTGATTTAAAATTTGAAAACGTGGATCTGATTGGCTGAACATTTGAAAATCATCCAATCAGATTGCTTAATTTAAGAGCTAAAATTAAACCGAGTTTTAATAAATTTCCATTGCTAAATGGTTTGAAACAATAAGGTTTTTAGGTACAATAGTTTATTAATTCATTGAACAAAGAATTCTAACACCAAGAATACTTACCATACCGCTAGAAATACTGAACAGCCTGAATTGCTTTGCCACAAAAATATTCCAAAGCCAAGCTCCAAATTTTGGTTCGCAGGTGTAACATTTTTTTTTTTTTTTTTTTTTTTTTTTTTTA
>NW_007471416.1:0-319 GCF_000475195.1 Diaphorina citri
TTCTAAGTTCAAATATGACATGACGGAGGTCGTGTGCGTGAATTTTACACCAGGTAGCCACATAATTTAAACCTCTGTCCATTGTTAGCGTAATGCAGGGTATTATTAATGTCTGTATTTGGTAATCATAGGTGAGCAGTGTAGGCAAACATACATATAATTACAACACTTGGTTGTTTTCACGGAGACCACCATCTCTTAGGTGGGAAATGACCCAAAGTTTTGGGTAATAATATACAGGGGTTTTCACGCCTTTTAAGCTTATAAATTCCATTTAGGGAAGAGCTACTGGTTTTAGCTTTTCCTTTCTTTTATAAAA
>NW_007471417.1:0-319 GCF_000475195.1 Diaphorina citri
TGAGCCATAGGGTGTCACACATAGCCGTGAGCCATAGGGTGTCACACATAGCCGTGAGCCATAGGGCGTCACACATAGGCGTGAGCCATAGGGCGTCACACATAGCCGTGAGCCATAGGGTGTCACACATAGTCGTGAGCCATAGGGTGTCACACATAGCCGTGAGCCATAGGGTGTCACACATAGCCGTGAGCCATAGGGTGTCACACATAGCCGTGAGCCATAGGGTGTCACACATAGCCGTGAGCCATAGGGTTCCGGAGGACTGGGACGGTTGTAAGGGGAGGTTGGAGACCGTCTGGGGCATAGGCCCTAAATG
>NW_007471418.1:0-319 GCF_000475195.1 Diaphorina citri
GTTCAACTCAGAAGAACGGGTTGTAATTTCAGATGAGGTCAGAAGAACAAAGTGGTCCTCACATTACTTTGTGATGTAGGTACGAGGTATTCCCATTTGCCTTAGTTTTTGGCGCTTGGCTTTTATATAGTCATTCATACAATACAACACATTTCTGTTGTGTCGTTCGGACCACGAATTTTTGAGCCTAGAATATCTAGTTGCTGATTCGCCTGTAGACTAACTGAATACCTATATCAACTAAAAAACTGTATCAACTTAATAGTTCAACAATTAGCAGAAGATCAACACAAAACCCCTTAGGTGTCTAATTTTAATG
>NW_007471419.1:0-319 GCF_000475195.1 Diaphorina citri
TGGACTGTGTGAAAGAAAATGAATATGAAAAGATAATTTATTTAGTGACTTGGAAAAAATCTTCCTTCTCTATTGAAACAAAATACAAGCTAATCAAAGAAAATGAAGAAGACAAAAAAATAAGGTTTATACAAAGCACAATAGACTTGATTTGAGTCCCTGGTCATGGGGTCTAAACCAAGGTAATTTTTACATGTTTTTTTTTTTTAAGTTTTCTGAAAAAAAGAATACCATACTGTAGGTACCTATTGACTTTTTTCTTTCCTGAATATTTTTCTGATTTTTTAATAATTTTCATATAATTCCCAAGTAGAGTTAG
>NW_007471420.1:0-319 GCF_000475195.1 Diaphorina citri
TAAACTGTAGTCATCATGTTCATTGAGGTCCCTTGGTAGTGGTTCCATAAGCCACTGTGATACACGGGGAAAGTTCGAATAGCTGCATCCATAATTTAGATACCTTCTCAAATGAAGAAAGGGATAGTTAAAGAATAGACAGAGTTTAGTTAAGAATAGACATTTCTTCAGGTACAAATTTAGTGCCCACTAATTAAACTCTGTCTACTTACCTAGTTTTGTTTACATACCATTTTTGGTCTGGTCATAACAAACTCCACCCAAAAACATCATTTGCAAAATTACTTCCAATTTCGTACGGTTAGCATGTAACTTCTCT
>NW_007471421.1:0-319 GCF_000475195.1 Diaphorina citri
TTTTCCTCCATTGGAATCGCTAGATTAAGATCGCGGAGTCTCGCTGGGATTCGCTCTTCACTCACGATGATCTAACTTTCGGATTTATGTCCTTGTAAAACGGGCAAGTTTACGAGCATTTTATCAAGATGGTCTAATACCAGTAACAATCTCGATGCAGAGTACTAATCATTGAAGTCTTCATCACCGAGGTGAAAGGTACGTGAGTACAGGACGGGACGAAAGTTTCGCAGACAAGGTCTGGTGAATTTGTTGCAGTTAGTTGGTTGGTCTGCAGAAATTTTCCTATTCACAGACGAGTCCTAGAAACTGGAGTCAT
>NW_007471422.1:0-319 GCF_000475195.1 Diaphorina citri
TATTATTATTTTTTTTTTTTTTGCTGTCTATTGCCTACATAACACACTAGGCAATAGAAAATATTGGAATAGTTCCAAATATTCAAAAGAGGGAAATGGGGTGAGAACATTTTGTTGTTAGTACACCTATTTAGTTCTTAAAGTGAGACCATACCCATCCTTATACCAACCACGCGCAACGTTTCTTAACTTGAGTGATCCATAGTTATTATTGGGTACTGAGTAAGTTACTGACTACTAATTTACTGATACCTACGTACCTTCAAACTTCAATATTTTGCCAGCCTAGTTAGCTTAGTTGGTAGTGCGTCTGCCTTGT
>NW_007471423.1:0-319 GCF_000475195.1 Diaphorina citri
ATAAGTCACTAAAGATCTAACCAGGTCGCAGTGAGATAGGGTGTTTATAATAGCCGATGGCCCTACTTATACCAATACCAAGATACCCTGTAATTTACAGAATTTTTAGCAGCGCCATAATTATTTTCCCCTTTGAAGGTAACCTTCTCCTTCGGTCTGTTAATATCATTTTCGGTTGGAGATTTAGCAAAATTCATCGTGAGATGAAATTCTATTACTAGTTAATTTATGTAGTTGGTACCTCTGTACTTACGTTCATGCATACAGATCATATGGTATTATGGACATATTCTGTTACTGTTATTAACAATACACATAC
>NW_007471424.1:0-319 GCF_000475195.1 Diaphorina citri
CCACACAACAGATGACGCATGGTATAGGGAGAGCGAGAGAGAGAGGGAAAGGAAGAGGGAGGGAGGCAGAGAGAGATGAAGAGTGGGACGGAGGAGGAAGTAGAAAGAAAAAGGGAGAGAGAGAGAGAGGTTCAAAAGCGAGCTTTTTTTTTCCTAATCTCCATTTTCTCGTACCTATTTCTCTCTCGCTCTCATCTAAATGAACTTTTAAATGTGTCAGATATACAGCTTGAGAGTGAGAGAGAGAGAGAGCGCCTCATGATTTTTCAACAGAACTGTGTGCACACAATTTTCATTTTCCCCGAAGATAAAAAAAGCG
>NW_007471425.1:0-319 GCF_000475195.1 Diaphorina citri
CACTAAAAACTGACCATCGAAAATTTGACCCGATTACATTACTTTCCTTCCTATAGGATAAGGAAAGTAAAAAAAGTAGGAAGAAGGAACGAAAAGAAGAATTGCTTTATACAGGGTGCCCAAATAGGGGGTTTATTTCCAAAATTTCCGTCAGGCATGACGGCAGTTTCAAACTTCCAAATTCAACTTCCGAATTTTTAGATAGTACCTACCTATTACCTATGTAATAGAATAGAATAGGTATATTACTTTGTTTATCCAGCTCAAATGAGACTAAAATGTCCCTTTACTCCAGCAGTCTAAACACGGTCTCGTGTAT
>NW_007471426.1:0-319 GCF_000475195.1 Diaphorina citri
TTCAATTTTTAAGCCAGCAATGATACATTATCTTTTAACTTATTAAGCCAGCAATGCTATTGTTGGTAAACACTGGGAGGCCAGAGGTAAAATGATCTTTGATGTAATTTTCATTTTAAACCAGCAAAATAATACAGAGTTGAGAATTAAGAACGAGATTAATAATAATACGTTTGAATTTGTCAAATTGAAAACTTAACATTTTGTTTCTCATTATTATATTAATAAAAATAATCATTCTTTTTTTGGATTCGAATTAATATTAGTTGAAAATCTTGTAATGATTTTCTTGACATTATTTTATATGTTTAAGTTTTTT
>NW_007471427.1:0-319 GCF_000475195.1 Diaphorina citri
ATAGAAATAGCTATAGATAGGGAAAGAACAAGTACATATTGAAATTGTACCCAGTTGGTCAGTAGGTTTATTTTTTTTAATTTACCTATTTATTAAATTTAACATATTTTCAATAAGTAGAACAAAAGCACATAGTGCACATCTCAGAGGTTTTATATCGAGATTTTAAGGGTCCATTCACATCGTCACATATTAAATTTCCTTCATCCCATCTTTTTTTTTCTATATCTTTTTTTTTTAGTTAGCGCTTAGTTCTTTTTACCCCTCGAAAAAGTGTATTTTACCCCTCGGGGGGTAAATACCCCCAGGTTGGGAACCA
>NW_007471428.1:0-319 GCF_000475195.1 Diaphorina citri
CTTAACACAGTTTGTATTCTAGTTAAATAAAGGCTTTCATTTGATTCGGATTTGTAGTTTTGAACATTAGACACAACAACTTCATTAATTACCTTTGAGTTTTATTTTGTTTTACCGTCATAGTAATATTAAAAAAGTTTTGCTCGTAGCGATCCCACTCTTGCCAAGTTTTACATTATTTTATATCTTTTTGAGTGGTCCAAGATTAATTTCTATTTTCACTTCTATTAGACACCAGCTTGATTTTGGTCGGCTTTTTAATTTTAGTTGCTCTCATAGTTTGTAATTTGTTTGCTCAAGCGTTCTCAGTCAACCTTCA
>NW_007471429.1:0-319 GCF_000475195.1 Diaphorina citri
TCTCATTGGAATGCCAGGCTGTTTGCTTGGGGCGCACAGATTCAAAAATATTGTGCAACTTTTGAGCGTATTCACTGGTAGCAGTGGTGGATTGAGGAGGCTCAAAATATTCACCTGGGAGGCGAAGAGTTGTACCGTACACAAGGTTTGCTGGAGATGCTTGTAAGTCCTCTTTGTATGTGGAACGTAGACCGAGCAAAACAGCAGGAAGTTCAAGTGACCAGGATGATGTGGCGGCACGGAGGCGGCACATAAGAGCAGCTTTGAGGGTTCTGTGGCTACGTTCTACAAGGCCATTGGCTTGAGGATGATAGGCAGT
>NW_007471430.1:0-319 GCF_000475195.1 Diaphorina citri
TGAGAGGCCGACGACAAACGCCGACCCCATCTGAACATGGGAAAAGGCGAAGAAGAAGAAGAAAAAGATTAATCACTGCTATGAATACGAGTAATGCTGGGGTTTACCAACTCGGCATTGAGATGAAACGAGTATTTCCCTATACTTAATAGCCAGGTCAACCTCGGATTGAACTCAATCCTGAGACAATCCACGGTGGTAAAACACGACCAAAGTGACAGATGTTGGGACTTGGTTTTTGAATCTCATTTCCTTTGTTTAATTAATGCATTTCGATTCACAGATGGAGCAGCTGGAACAGAAGAATATAAAGAAGGCT
>NW_007471431.1:0-319 GCF_000475195.1 Diaphorina citri
ACCGAGGGGCAGACCAAGGAAAGAATACTTCCAGGACATCATGGAGAGCATGGGATGCAGATCATATGGCGAGTTGAATAACGTGGCGATGGACAGAGAAGAGTGGCTAACACCGACAAGGCCCAGCCTTTAGACAATGATGATGACTTTATGAAAAATTAGAAGGAGAATACATCTTAAACTAAAAGGAAGATGAAAGAATATTAGAAGATGAGGAGGAGGAAGAGGAGGAGGAGGAGGTAAAAGCAACAATTCTACTTCATGTCAAAAACAACTTATGTTAATATGCAGAACATTGACCAGAACACAAACTACTCAA
>NW_007471432.1:0-319 GCF_000475195.1 Diaphorina citri
GAGGTTTCTTCGTACCTAGATTTTTGTCAGAGCTCATTCTCTCTTCTGATTTCAGGTTGGAAGGTCCTCTGCTCTTGATCCCTCTCTCTGATATCTCCAAAGATTTGAACATGTTTTTTAGGATACCAAGAGTTCCCATTATAGTATTTAAGATTACCAAGGAGTCTTTCCTATGTAATTTTTCACGAGAAATCGATTGGTGTACATTTAAGGTCTCTAGAAATGACGGCTGACGAGTTATGAGCTTGAAACTGACCAAAGTCCCAGCTTCTCATTGTACTCCATCACATCTTGAGGCCCTAATTTTAATTTAACGCCA
>NW_007471433.1:0-319 GCF_000475195.1 Diaphorina citri
AGTATAATGACTCTATAACAACAAACACCTATGGCAGTATCTGTAAATTTATATCTACAATCTTGGTCGGATCATAAAATTGATATCGTACCAGTTTTGATTATTAACACTTTTAGATAAAGTGTGAAATACCTAGAGTTCTGGAAGTTTTCAACAAACAACAAAGGAACTAAAAACTTTATCTTGAATCATGCATTTAGGGTGCTTTATTGCTATATTTTTTATGACGAGCACAATAACATAATGTAGCTAAATATCGGAAGTCAGTTGTGTATGTGTTGAACACTGTCTGTCAATCACAGTCGTTTTTAAAAACTTT
>NW_007471434.1:0-319 GCF_000475195.1 Diaphorina citri
CCAAATTCGTCAAAGGAGAAGCACCAAATGCTACCACATTCGTCAAAGGTTCTTCAATCTCCACCGCCCAGAATGCAAGCTCCCTTGGTTTAGCTCCGAATGGCAGCTCCCTTGGTTTACCCCAAAACGTAAGCTCGTTTGAAAGACATACTTGTGGCAATACCATATACCATATATCGCCGTCCCAGACCCAGTCACCCTATTGCAAAAACAGCAATATATGTTTTACGAGCAATACCAACTGTGCCAAGACAGCTTTGTGTTGTAAAGTTATAAATCAAGAACACGTGATCAGGTGCGTTAGGAATTCTAGCTTACA
>NW_007471435.1:0-319 GCF_000475195.1 Diaphorina citri
ACCACATGAAGTAAGTACTAAATTTAGAAGAACAACATTTTGATGCTTTACTAGAAAAGTAGTAAAGTAGGTACCTACTGATCGGATTTCGATGTTCAGGTCTATCTACGAACGTAATAGATCAGTTGCGCTTACTTAGATGATGTTTCAAAGTCATAGAGCAGGAAAAATGAGGACCAACGGATTTTTCTTTTTCTTCTACGACTTCTAGATACCGAGATAAATCGATTTAACAAATAAGTACCGGTAAATCGTGAACTTTGACGTCACGGCATACGCTCCCGTAGGCGATGACGTCATAATTCATGACTCCCGCTTC
>NW_007471436.1:0-319 GCF_000475195.1 Diaphorina citri
CTCTGTGTTATGCTAAAGCATGGGTGGGAGAAGACAGAATACTCTGTGTTATGCTAAAGCATGGGTAGGGAGGGGACAGAATACTCTGTGTTATGCTAAAGCATGGGTGGAGAGGGGACACAACACTGTTATGCTAAAGCATGGGTAGGGAGGGGACACAATACTGTGTTATGCTAAAGCATGGGTGGGAGAAGACAGAATACTGTGTGTTATGCTAAAGCATGGGTGGGGAGAAGACAGGATACTCTGTGTTATGCTAAAGCATGGGTGGGAGAAGACAGAATACTCTGTGTTATGCTAAAGCATGGGTAGGGAGGGG
>NW_007471437.1:0-319 GCF_000475195.1 Diaphorina citri
ATTGGACAAAACCATGAAGAATATTGTTATAAGAATATTATCTTCATTTTGTTGTAACGAAAATACCCCACCTCAATACTATTAAAATTCTAATGTCCTTAGTGCCCGTGCTTATTTTAGACCAAAAGGTCAGTTAAAAAAGAAACCAGTGTTTTTTTATTATTATTATTATGTATATAAAACATCCAAAGTAAATAAGTAAATTATAAAATATGTAGTAATTAAACTTGATTAGGCTCTTAAAAAAAAAAATCTGGATTAAGAAACTTGAACTGACTCTCTAATCTGAGTTTTTATCTTCTACCCCTATGACAAGATG
>NW_007471438.1:0-319 GCF_000475195.1 Diaphorina citri
GCTGAATTCGGGAAACCCTAAATACCCCTGTGGGACCTCTAAATGCCCAAGGTCAACCCGCGCCTTAGGGGCTGGGATTAACGCCAGTGTCTTTAGGACTTTATCCCTTATCAACACTGTACCCTCAAGTAATTCCACACAATTCTAGGTGATGGTAGAATTACTACTCAAATCTACATAGTCAATCAAAGTATCTTACTTGATTTCATCTCCCTTCTTCGATTGCATCAGCTGTCGTTTCCACGCAGGAATGGCTTGCAGTCTCTTTTCTTCAGCCTCTCTCGCCAGTTGCTCCTCCAATTCCTTCTTGGCTTTCTCC
>NW_007471439.1:0-319 GCF_000475195.1 Diaphorina citri
CGATGGTGGGATTCGAACCCGGGACCTTCTGCATGGCAAGCAAGCGCGTTACCACTGGACCAACCGTGCCCCCTAAACCTTTATTGAAAGTAACCTTTTTATAAGTCTTGTATTGTCTTTTCTCGTCCATTTGAGTTGATAGCAACTGATTCACTCAAGAACGAAAGGGTTGAAATACCAGTGCTTGGAGCAAAAAGAGGCTTATGTCATGAGCCATCCCTGAAATACCTGCCCGTCACCCCTTTACCTTATAAACGACGGGTTTCTTCAGGGGCGGTCGCTCCTCAAACAGGGGCGGAAAGCTAATCTTATGCACCAG
>NW_007471440.1:0-319 GCF_000475195.1 Diaphorina citri
CACAGCCACGTGAGTATGTCTGGACATTTTTCTCCTCCTTCTCCTCCCCTTCTTCCTGCAATTTTGTTGCAGATAATTTTGGTTTGTCTATTTGAATTTGTCTGTCTGTCGGATGAGTTTCAATCTTTCGATTATTCATAGTTTCGAAACCGTTCTTCTTCAGTCGAGTCGTCCTGAATTGATTTTTTCCTGAACTGTAAAATCAGATTTTATTATGATCATCACTATGATTGATTCGTATTGTTCTATGAAGGTGAATACATAGTAAAAAACATTAATGGACGTCAATGTCCACAGGTTAGCGAGAGCTTAGTAGTTC
>NW_007471441.1:0-319 GCF_000475195.1 Diaphorina citri
ACCAAAGCTGAAACAACCCTCAACATAACAGAACCAATTCAATTCAAAAGATACAAGCTACAACAATTCATTGAGGAGAGAAGGTAATAGAGACAGGAAGTTATACTTACGACAAGCCCGGCATTCAAACACAGCTATTCCATCCTCAGTGAACACTAACTCGGGATTTCCCAGCTGTGGTGCATTGTGTACGCTCACCATATGAGCATCAAATGTTTCCATATTGGAGAATTTCTTGTGGCCACACAGATCACAAATGACAGGACCATTTGGATTCAAAGTCCTGTTAGGGAGGAAAGTAATAATAGACACATAAAAA
>NW_007471442.1:0-319 GCF_000475195.1 Diaphorina citri
AATTAGTGACTTTGGTGAAGATCTCGCGAAATAGTATAGCATTTAAATAGAAATTGAACGTTTTATCTTCTCCCCTTCCTCCTTCTAAATCTATCTTTGGTCTGTCTTTTCTATTTATCTCCTATTCCTTATTAATCTCACGGGTGTCACACATATTTCGTTTCCATTTTTCATCTTCATAAATGTCACATTTGTATCTGTTCAACTCGGTAGAGCTCTCAAGCGTTAAACAGCGTAACTCTGTGTCTTTCCCTTCTGTTTTACGCCCACAACACGTGGAATATCAACGTTTGCCACGTGGAAACATGGATGTTCCCAA
>NW_007471443.1:0-319 GCF_000475195.1 Diaphorina citri
TTGTTCACAGATTGACAACGGAAAAGATACCTATTTGTAAGTCTGATAAAACTACAAGTAGATGCAGGTAAAATCAGAATCAGACATTTTCTGTGGATACGGAGTGTACGAGAGGTGAAATTGAGACCATTACGAGACCGGTATATTTCCAAATCAAGGGGGATCGCAAAGACTCAAGTATTACAAAGACCTAGTTGTTGATTGTTGGCGGATGTGTCCAAATGTCCATCTTGTTAAAGTTATGTTGTAAACACCCTCGGGTAATTTTCTACAATAAATAAATAAATATTCATATTCATTATTCTCAGACGTGCCTCCT
>NW_007471444.1:0-319 GCF_000475195.1 Diaphorina citri
ATGTTTCTTCTGTCCAATAGGGAGCGAAGAGGCCCTGACTACCTACCGTAGTGCTAATCGTAGTAGTATGTTACCTGGTGCTGCCTATCTAATTCATGATTTAAATCTACCTGAATTCATAGCAGAGTCACAACTAACCATAACACCTCTATCATGTCATGAACCCTCTGCTTCCTATGCTGCTTCTTGTTCTCGTTCTGCTTCCGCTTTTTATTCTTCTTCTTCCCTTCCACCTTCATTCCCTTCCCCCTCTTTCTCTTCTGCTTCTTCGTCTCTTTCTTTTATCCCTCCTTCCTTTTTCTCCACCTCTTCTTCTTCT
>NW_007471445.1:0-319 GCF_000475195.1 Diaphorina citri
ACTTTGACGGAGGAGAGGTATTTCATTCTGAAATTCTGATTCATTCATCACCACCAGCGGCAAAACCACTACGGAACATTGTGTACGACGCGCAACACACAAGAAACGCTTTCAGGCTACGGTTCACTACCGTAGACAGTGTAGACCTCACTGAGATTCGTTGCTGTAGGAGGAACACAAAAATAGAATCCCGACCCGACCCGAAGTTGTGACACTGGATAGAAATAAATAGCTCATTCCTGAAGGGATTTAGCTAAAAGGATTCGAGTGGATTAGCGAATTTCATTAAAATCAGACAAACTCTGCGAGAAATATTTCG
>NW_007471446.1:0-319 GCF_000475195.1 Diaphorina citri
CCTTTACAAGTTTTTCAACCGAGTCCTCAACATTTTCAATTTCTTCTCTCGTGTACTTTGTGAACTTGGCTGGCTTCTTGTTATTGAAAGTTCTCCGTGTATGTCCGAAGCTAGCATGAATAATGCATGCGTTATCTCAAGTACAAAATATATTCTCTTGAATCCAATATAATTGTGACATTATCGCCCGTACACACCCCAGTATTTTGTCGCCAGACGCTATTTAATGACCTCTACCAACTGAGATCTTGGTATTAGGATCTTTGTTATGCCAATACCATTTAACCATTAATAAGAAGTGTTTCTACAGTTTTCCAGC
>NW_007471447.1:0-319 GCF_000475195.1 Diaphorina citri
TTTATAATTATTGAAGTTATCAACATAAGTTCTTTTGGAACTGATTTTCAACAATCTTCCGCATGAGAAAGAAGTTTTACGCAAAAAGGAGCCAAGTTGTTTGAAGTGCGAGTAGGTAATAATTATGTTCTGTGAACATTAAACATTTTTAAAAAAATATATATGTATAGTAAAAAAAGTCATGGTCCAACCTCTTCAGAACCAGTATTTCCCTACTCAAAATACCAGCCTAGCTAGCTTGGTGTGGTGGCGAGCGCGTCTGCCTTGTAACTTGTAAGCGCTCAGCCCCCCCCCCCCCCCCCCCACCACCCTCATCTTC
>NW_007471448.1:0-319 GCF_000475195.1 Diaphorina citri
GGGGAGAGAGAGGGGGGGGTCCAAACAGTGATGTACCGGAGGAGGGAGAGGGGGGGGAGTGGATGATCCCCTAAATACGGCCCTGTCTAAACAGGAACCATTATTGTTATCGTACCTACTTTTTGTTCTGTAAACTGTTATCACTTGAGCGGTACAATACGAAAGGAGACAACTGTAGAATGTGTCCAACGTTTAAATCCAAGCTAGTGTTCCAGATTTTGCCATATGTGGACACAGCTTCACACTTAACCCCTCATGTCTTGGTGTTCCGTTTCAGATACTATGGCTATCCGGATTGTAAACTGTGCGGATGTTCTGC
>NW_007471449.1:0-319 GCF_000475195.1 Diaphorina citri
CAGATTTAGGGAGGGTGGTCATTTGGTCAACGCTGTTTCTGTTTCCTATAGTTTATCTTGCCGTCACAAGATGATTGCTGTGAAATATTTTATGATTTTTCGCACATTATTTTCCAAGGTCGCGCAGGTTCCATCAAAGTTGAAACATTCAATAGATAACTATTATTTATTCATTATTTTATTCCATTATTTTGTATCCACCTATGATGGGTATCTTGGACTTAGATGGAGCCCAAAGAAGTATCGTTCTTGGGCGTCCAGGGATTCAAACCGTGACAGTCCTTCCACCCCTGTAAGATAGGTATTTAGTAGTTGATCC
>NW_007471450.1:0-319 GCF_000475195.1 Diaphorina citri
TTAGACTGCTGGGGTAAAGGGACTTTTCAGTCCTATTCGGGCAGGATAAACAAGGTATATTCTATTCTATTCTATCTACCATAGTTTTCTCTAACCATTTAGAGCAGACAAACGTAAAACATATTTGTTCATGCCCCATATTTCTCTTTTATAAAACGGAGATTATCTGTCAGATTTTTTGATCTTTTCCTCTCCAGAATTTCCAATCCTGAATGCTATATTGTTATTCATGTGATAACTGAACTGACTGATGTTTTTATGTATGAGTAATGAGTATGAGAGATCTAAACGTTTTAAACAGGGTGTTTCCATCAGAAGT
>NW_007471451.1:0-319 GCF_000475195.1 Diaphorina citri
TTCGTTATAGATACATATTGGGGAAAAACAAACATTCGTCGACAAAAAAGGCCCTGACCAGTGACCCTTCGACGACAAAGGGACGATAAAGGGACTGCCAATGTTTACAGCCACTCTTCCCCCACAGCTCCGATCATACATACATCAGCTATAAATGTGTTTCAGTAATCGTCACCACCACTGCCCTACTGACTCCATACTGACACAGACAACAAACACACTGTCGACATAGCCAGAACACAAGGCATACAAACTGCAAAGAACAAAATCCCTCGAGTCTCAAGGATAACTTTTAAATAAGACCTATAAGAGGAAAAAC
>NW_007471452.1:0-319 GCF_000475195.1 Diaphorina citri
TGATCTCGTTGACAGTGCTTATTAGCCAAAACCTCAACAGTGCAGTGGTTAGCTACGAGGACTTTGGGTCCGGAGGTTGGTGGTTCGAGTCCAAGTGTTTGTCGACTTGTGTTTCACTCTCTAACGGTTTTTCTACCACGTCACGTGATCTCACGTGACTCAATTCTTTCTGAGTACCTACAGTTTACTGGATCACTACTAAAAAAATCATGAATTTTGTGAATTATAAGCAGAGAGCTTCCTCACAACTTTGTGGGTATCACAGTATTACAAGTCTTTCATTTACTCAATCATCATATTTATTATCGCTCGTCTCTTT
>NW_007471453.1:0-319 GCF_000475195.1 Diaphorina citri
GAAGAGACAAAATTCCAGCGCCGCAGGCGAAATTTTTGAGAGATTATATGTTGCCCCTTCATGGTTGCATACTTTTTTTTAATTGAAATATTTCTTTGTCTTTTTTTAGGCTTTGAAAAATTCCCTGACTTTTTTCGATTTTTGGCACTTTTTCGTGAAATTCCCTGACTTTTCCCTGACTTTTCCAGTCTCCATGAAATTCCCTGACTTTTCCCGGTTTTCCAGTCTGGTAGACACCCTGAGACCAGCTCAGTCTGGCTGGGGGACGTTAAACAGGGAGCAGACCAGCTTAGTCTGGCTGGGGGACGTTAAACAGGGA
>NW_007471454.1:0-319 GCF_000475195.1 Diaphorina citri
AGCATTTGTTAATACAATAATATCTATCATATAGGTATTTTTTCCAATGGTAACAAAATTATCCAAACATTCTGTGTAATTTTTGTCGCATTAGTCTATCTCCGTAGGTGTATTATGTATTAAGCGAAAGAGATGAGACCTTCATCTATTGCAACAAAACAATTTATTTACGAATTTGTGCCCTCAAATTACAGAACAGTTGAATATTCAAATGGATAATTCATCGAGAATGAGCAAACACAAGGATTAATTAACCATATTACATCAAACATGACTAGTTTGTTGTTTTACAAGAGGTACCACAAAGCACGAAAACTCC
>NW_007471455.1:0-319 GCF_000475195.1 Diaphorina citri
GAACGATTGACACGGCGACCGCGTTTGTTTGAATTGGATTTGCTGTTTGAGTTCTGATTGGAGCAGTTGTTGGTGGTGGTGGATGTTTCTCCCTCGTCTAGTAACGCGAACAGGTTAGAATAGAGCGTACGTTGTGTGTCTGAAATACAAACAATAATTTATTTAGATTCTCTATTGGTTATAATTGAAGGTACACAAATTAAATAAATTACAAAGGGCGAATATTGCCTGGGGCAATCTCTACCATTTAACCCTATACTAGCACATGTTCATGTACCGAACGAAAAGAGGTCTAAGTATTGACTCGGTGGTTTTTTCT
>NW_007471456.1:0-319 GCF_000475195.1 Diaphorina citri
ACTGTTGAATGGGTCTTAAAATTGTATGTAATGTAAAATTAGTGGATGTACCTTAATCACTGTTGAATGGGTCTTAAAATTGTATGTAATGTAAAATTAGTGGATGTACCTCAATCACTGTTGAATGGGTCTTAAAATTGTATGTAATGTAAAATTAGTGGATGTACCTTAATCACTGTTGAATGGGTCTTAAACTTGTATGTAATGTACAATTAGTGGATGTACCTTAATCACTGTTGAGTGGGTCTTAAACTTGTATGTAATGTAAAATTAGTGGATGTACCTTAATCACTGTTGAATGGGTCTTAAACTTGTATGT
>NW_007471457.1:0-319 GCF_000475195.1 Diaphorina citri
GGCGAGCTGAGATCTGAAAAAAAAAAAAAATTATTTAAATCATAGCGACTTGTGACTTGTTTTGTTCCGTACACAAAAAGGTCGAATATTCGATTTCAGCCTGGGGCGAACCTTATCCTCAACATGCATATTTCTGGACATGGTCTTCACTTGACTGGAGTGGATTACAGACTATCCCCTATCTAAGTAATAGACGTTAATAAACAAGACTACAGATAAAAGGACGGACGAGTTGATATATTTCGACCACTACTATGGCCATCATCAGAACAACTCAGTTGAACAACAACTCAGTTGTTCTGATGATACACAGTTTAAC
>NW_007471458.1:0-319 GCF_000475195.1 Diaphorina citri
GATTCTGTGCCAAGCTGGTGTTTGTTTCTAAAATAGCGTCAGTTTTACATGATCTCTACAAAGTACTCAGCAAATGCCCACGCCAAATGAAATTAGCATAATGGCTAAGTGAAAGAAGACTGATCTCTACAATAGCTGTATACAAGTCTAGCTGGCTGGGGGACTTTAAACAGGGAGGATACCAGTCTGAAATTTACCATCCTAAAGAAATAGCAAAGGTTGAGTGCGAAGGTCATTCACTCGTAAATTTTTGTAGTCAAAACCAAATGTCAGCCCGAAAGCAATCACCCTACTTTGGGCTGATTGAGCGGCTGACGAA
>NW_007471459.1:0-319 GCF_000475195.1 Diaphorina citri
GAATCCATCAGTACCAAATAAATTACTTTAGCCCAACTTAATAAATGTACCTAGGTAAGTACCTACCTACTTAAAAAAAGAAGAAAAAAAAAATGGAATACTGAAGCTAAAGGCGAAATCCCTCTGTTCCGAGAACAAACTTTTTCTGATTAGAGTGATTAGGATAGAATTCGGCCTGGACGGGAATCGACCCTGTGACCTGGGGCTTACAAGGCAGGTATGTAACCTCATTTCTGTGACCACGAAGGTTGTCTACTCAATTTATATGTACATAAAAAGCCCACTCCGCGGCTTAGGTTTAAGGGCAAACAGCTCTAAA
>NW_007471460.1:0-319 GCF_000475195.1 Diaphorina citri
TGGATTTTTCCCAACTTTTTACATAGGAATCGACCATTTATTTATAATTTTTACCCATTTGCAACTGCTCCATTCCTCGAAAGCGCTTTTGTGTTTAGATCTTCTCCCAGATTCCTTAGTCGAACCCAAAACCTGAAGGGTACAAAACAAGTCATGTTCATATTTTGAATAATGTGTGTTTATTGAAGCGAAATAAACAACGAGCTCTCTGAAGTAATGCATCCATCGTGCATTGAATCATCGAAACTTTTGTAAACTTTGAAGAACGGGTGAAAACTTAAAGAGTAGGAAGTCAAAAAAGTGAATCTAAAGGTGCATA
>NW_007471461.1:0-319 GCF_000475195.1 Diaphorina citri
GGACCTTTCCCTTTCTCTCTCTCTCTCTCTCTCTCTCTCTCTCTCTTGCTCTGTTCCTGCGTTGGCTATTTGTACAGTAATATAATATTCCATAAACTCTGTATTAGAAAATAGGGAGTACGAGGTACAAAATATTGTCCCTGTGTAGGTATATCCCTCACCCCCGTGCCGAAAGAGTTTTTGTTCATCGTATTATCCAATATGAACGATACACCCTGTAAACCTTACAAAGTGACAGTTTAAACACAAACCCTGGCAACAATGTTGTTATCAGAGATAGAGAAGTGAATGCAGATAATTTTGTCATAGTGAAGGCATT
>NW_007471462.1:0-319 GCF_000475195.1 Diaphorina citri
GTGAGCTGGATAATTTTACACCAACCTCTTTTGGATATTTCAACCCATTCTTGTTATTGTCGTCCATGACAGCATGATTGAAATTAATTTGTTTGTTTCCTGTTCAAGTTAGTCATCCGTTTTTACAGAGCTGTTGTTGACGTTTATGCGCCTTCTGGAACGTTGGTAGATCTCATAAATGGTTTGCTAGTTTGACATTTGTTTAATTTTGCAATAACTTTTATGTTATACCTACATAGTTGGTTATTGCCCCAAAGTTTGAAGGACTTTGTCCATTGTAGGATGTACTTTCTAGTTTCTATATTGTTAGGTTTTTGTA
>NW_007471463.1:0-319 GCF_000475195.1 Diaphorina citri
AGCAACGCCGAGCATGGAGAACGATACGTCAACGGCGCAGGATGCCAATTGGTCCGCGGATACGGTTGCCCTCAATGACTCTGGTGAAGGTGAGTGAGCATTGACGGACTTTGGGTCAGTCAGCATAAGGGTCAGTCAGCATGTTGAGTTCAAATCCTCCAGGAGATTTTGTTGAAGAAGGAAAATTTTTAAGGCCCGTTCCCACTTGTGAGTTTCATCCGATTTTTCTCCTAATGTTCTTTATATATATATACTAGTAAATCTGTTCTAGAACAGGTAACATCGTAACTTCAACTGTTTTCTTGATTTAGGTTCCTCT
>NW_007471464.1:0-319 GCF_000475195.1 Diaphorina citri
ACCGAGTAACCCGGGTACCGAGTAGTTCGAGTACCGAGTACCCGAGTAGTACCGAGTACCGGGTAGTTCCGAGTACCGAGTAGTGTCGAGTACCGAGTAACTCGAAAAACCGGGTACTTCGAGTATCTCGAGTAGTCGAACGTCGAGTAGTAGGAAGAAAGTTTATATGGGATAATATTTTCTCTAGCCATGAAATGTCTTGATGGTGGAATTGTGAAGATCAAAGCTCAGGAGTGAAGGATTGAAGGTTCGAAACCTCAGCTCTTCCGTATTTTTTATATACCTACACAGTACATATACATTTTTAAATAATTTATAA
>NW_007471465.1:0-319 GCF_000475195.1 Diaphorina citri
AGCAAGGCCAATAAATGGATGGGTGACTTGAACATTATATTGGGAATAAAGGGAGAACGGGCTCTAGTCTTGATTTTACATCATTACATAAAAGTAAAATCAAAAAATCAAATCAAGAATAATAATAAACTGAATATTAAACAAATTAGGTAGGTACCATATGTAGGTACTGATTTTCTCTAATCACTACGGGCTAAAAAATTCCCGGAGGGACGGACCCTGCTTGTTTAATTAACCAATATTGTTTTATCAACAGGAAAAAATGTGTTTGTTGGTACTCGGCAAGGCCATCTCCTTATCTACAACATTTACAGTGACT
>NW_007471466.1:0-319 GCF_000475195.1 Diaphorina citri
AATATTAAGGGGGTACCTCTCGCTTCTAATATTAATCCTTAATTGATCGTTAAATAATAGTAGGTAACACGGGTGGTTGGGATTTCTCGCTACATTAGAAATATAGTTCACACATCGGATGTTTCTTCTTACTTGTAGAGTAGGTTGACCGCACTCAGCTAGTAAGCTCACAATAGGAGAAGTTCTAAATGCCCCGGTGACTATCCTTAGGGCAGTATGATGAACCACATTGAGTTTATCGAGCTCTTTAGTTCTGGCTGAACCGTAGACAATAGATCCATAGTCCAACACAGGTAGGATGTATGCATGGTATAATCTC
>NW_007471467.1:0-319 GCF_000475195.1 Diaphorina citri
TCACCCAGTCCACCCCATACCTCTGAACAATATTCCAATTTGGAACGAACAAGAGCACTAAATAATACCGAGTGAGAAGAAGGGGTTCGAAAAGTTTTAGTTACCCAGTATACAAGAGCTGAAGTCCTTTTAGCTCCAGCTACAATCTTTTGAATTTGAACGTCAAAGTTAAGTTTGTTGTCAAATAAGACACCCAGATCTCTGTGAACATGTTTTCTACTTATAACAGAACTATTGACCTTATAATTGTAATATCGAACATCATGTTTCCTGGAATAGGTAACAACAACTGTCTTATCTATGTTACAGTGCATTCCGT
>NW_007471468.1:0-319 GCF_000475195.1 Diaphorina citri
TTATTTGAGTGTGACAGACCATTTTATGTGTACATAAATTTACAAATGTTAGCTAGCTGGAGTTGCACATTGATTTGCGACTCTATTACCGGTGTAACTGTCGGAACTTCTGAAGTTTTACCAATATACTCTCCCAGTCTCTCTTCTACTTCTGGGATTCGACTTGGCTGAAAATATTGGACCATTTCTGACTGCTGATGTGCTGATCAAAACGAGTACCACCTGGAAAGAAAAGGGCCTCATTGGTGGGAATCCGAGTCACACACAAAATAGTGAGAACTTTGACGAGAGTGTAGAAATTATCTAGAATTCCAGTACT
>NW_007471469.1:0-319 GCF_000475195.1 Diaphorina citri
CGCCACCATAATATTCTCTCGCTGTAGGCATATTGGTAATTGAAAAGTAAAACAATTACTCAGTCTAATAAACAAGGTAAAAACCTTTTGCTATAAACCCAAACAAAAAATAAATAAAATTTCGAAGACTTTCCGAAATAATGGGCTGAAAAAATGATGACCAAACGAACCTTCCTTCAATTCTTCTTTGAAAGAGCTACGGCTGTGAATCAGAAGGTTTCCTCTTCAGAGTATACAATATTCAGTATTCATATGTACTCGTATGTATAGGTATACTCTTTACAGCATGTTTGATACAAAAATTCTTGACGGTTTTGCA
>NW_007471470.1:0-319 GCF_000475195.1 Diaphorina citri
AAGATAGGTGTGTAGTAGGTACATGTGCAATTTGTTTTGAGCTTTAGACCCATGGAATTCGCTTCTTTCCATTAAGTAACTCTGTACTTATAGTTAAAATATATTTATAAATATTTTTTACTCGCTTTCCTCTGAATTCTACATATTATTATTATTATTGAGGACAAAGGGCATCTACTTATAAACATCATGGGTAGATGGATAGGAGGTAACTACTAATTCAAAACAATATCCACTGTTTTCGAAATCTCATGATACGTGTATTGACCCAAGTTTCATGTACCTATGTTGCACCCAAGATCCAAGTGTACTGTAGATT
>NW_007471471.1:0-319 GCF_000475195.1 Diaphorina citri
GGGATGAATGGGGAAAAAATACTTCCTAAAAGTGTCTATTCTTCCTTCACACCGAGTCCATTGTTGGTTACATAGTGGTGGAGGAGGAGGAGGAAGAAGAAGAAAAGGAGTGTCCCATCCCTCTTGAAAGTGGGGGGGGGAAATTCCTCCTATTCTTCCTCCCTTCCCACATGTTCACTTCCTTCCCTCTTTTGTCCCTTAATGTTGGTCACAATAAGGGGGGAGCCAGAGGAGAGGTATAAAAAAGGAGGGAGGAGGAAGAGGGAGGGAGTATGAAAGGAGCTAGGCCTATTCAGAGGTTAAACGTATTATAACAATA
>NW_007471472.1:0-319 GCF_000475195.1 Diaphorina citri
GTGTGTGCCCTCCTCCACTGGAAAGCTGAGAACTCGTCCAACCTATTGGAGGTGGAGGTGGACGCTCTCAGACAGGACAGGGAGGGGTTCACTCCACTCATGTGGGCGTGCCATAAGGGCCATCGCGACACGGCACTGTTACTTTATCAGGTGAGAGGGGTTTTATTATTATTATCGGAGAGGTTTGATAGGGGATCTGTAACATTGGAGGTCTTATCGTCCCGAAATCGAAGAGAGGAGGAAGACAGGATAGGAGAAAGCCAGCCGTTCCGAGGACGAACATTATCCGTTCAGGATAAAATCCGCCCCGGGCGGGAAT
>NW_007471473.1:0-319 GCF_000475195.1 Diaphorina citri
TTAGATAGGTAGAGCATATAACTCAAAAAAAGTTTTTAGAAAATTGGTTAAATTCATGAGATATGATTATATTACATTCAGATAATTAAGAGAAGAGACAAAAATTCATCAGGTTTGATTTTAAAAAAGATACAAATAAACAGGAAATGTGGTTTCATTAAGTTTTACATGGTAAATGAGAAAGACAAAGTTAACTAGGTACTTGGTTATAAGAATTATTTACAAAAATTAAATTAAAGGAATTGCAAATTAGCAAAATAAGATAAAAATGTTTATAGAAAAAATCTAGGTAGGTATTTGAACTGGATTATTCAGTAAA
>NW_007471474.1:0-319 GCF_000475195.1 Diaphorina citri
AATATAAATTGCAAATTCATCTAAATTTCCCTCTCTCTTTGAAAATATTCTAAATTGGTATTCTTCTTTTCCTTTAAAATAGCAATTTCAAAAAACGTCATTGTTTGAAGCAAGTAAAATTCCGATAGTATTTGAGATAGGGTTTTTGTGGAAGCGCATTTTCAATAGATATTCCCAATATCCCTAGATAACCCACCAAAAGACTGAAATTGTCTCCACCTATTACTGTAGTCAACCTGTACCCGTACTTTTCACACAAAATTAGCTGTCCATATCAGTCTCGACATAAGCAGGGGTTTTTCTCAATTTGGATATTATT
>NW_007471475.1:0-319 GCF_000475195.1 Diaphorina citri
ATTTTATTTCTTACGCAATTCTTTTTGTGGCCATATAGCATATTCGTATGTCTCAGAGACGATTATTTCATTAAAGTCTCGTCAACCAGCATGATGATTGAGTTCAACACAAACACTTGAGAACAAACAGACCTAGTAGAAAACATTGAAGCATTTCTACCCAACAAGGTCCTTGTACTCTCTAGTCTATATTAGTCATCTTGAAAAATCTTCCATTAACTAACTATTGGCAAAGAAAATGTTCAATTGTTGAACTTAAAACAATCAACAATGGAAAACTTGTTGAGTTTCTCTTGTTGTTCCATCAAGATTGTCTAAC
>NW_007471476.1:0-319 GCF_000475195.1 Diaphorina citri
AATAGAATAGAATATACCTTGTTTATAGCGCCTTTCCCTCGACTCTACGGTGACTCAACACTACCGTACATAATAGCGACCGAACCGTACATTTGTCGAGGTCCGGCCCGCGGACATGTTTGATCATCATTGATTAGGGAAGCTATCTGAAAAATTTGAACGACCTGTGGCTAAAGGTAAAGTCGTGAGAAGCGCTAGTTCCTTTTGAGCTTTTTCCCTAATAATAATATAATAAAGCCTATGGCACCCATTAAGGGCAAGGGTCACCCTGCAACCAGGCAAAGGTTTTTTTTTTTTTGTTTTGAGCCAGCTATATAAT
>NW_007471477.1:0-319 GCF_000475195.1 Diaphorina citri
AGAAGAAGAAGAAGAAGAAGAAGAAGAAGAAGAAGAAGAAGAAGAAGAAGAAGAAGAAGAAGAAGAAGAAGAAAACGAACTGAAATTTGAATTTCAGCCATCAGGTGTTAAAAAGAGCAGGAAGAAAAAGAAGAACTGAAAAAGACTTATTAGAGAAGTTGCTCAAAAGTGAATTGAACAGCAAGAAATGGAATCTCCGTACAACATAACATAACTTACAGAACTGATGAATGGTAAAAGTTTCGACGTCAGATTTACCAATTTTCCCACTCCCCTAGGAACATTTTTGTTAATCCTTTCTAATATTAGAGGCATATAA
>NW_007471478.1:0-319 GCF_000475195.1 Diaphorina citri
GTAATTATAAATAATAATAAATAATAAATACTTTCCTTATTCTATAGGAAGGAAAGTAATGTGAGCGGGTCAAATTTTCGATGGTAAATTTTAGTGCCCAAAACACTTTTTGAGGTCCCCAGAGCCTAAACACAAAGTTTCAGCCATTGGTTCGTGTGTCTGTCTATCTGTAAGCAAAATATCATATCCCAAGAACAACAGTAAGAGGTAGAGACTTGAAATTTGGAATGAAACCAAACTATGACAAGGCCAGAACCGAAACTTTGGTTAGAACCGGTGCAACAGTTGGCGGTATTTTGACCGCTTTTTGGCCACCACT
>NW_007471479.1:0-319 GCF_000475195.1 Diaphorina citri
TACCTACTGAGGAAACAGCCAGTGCCTATGTCATAATATTGCTCCCTTTGGGATGCTCTCTTGTGAATACGCCTCCTTTTGGGAAAAATTTTGTGACTGAGTGACGCACTGACACTCCCTTGGCGATTTTATTTTCAAGTCAAATGAATCAACATCTTCATGGATGCCTCGGTAACTTTGTGAAGGTTCATATTGATATATCAAATGAGTCAAATCTAACTCTCCATCCATTTTCCCTCACCAGATGAGCAGAACCGAGCCAACCTAGACCTGATCGAGAAGAGTCTGATCACCATCTGTTTGGACTCTGTTCCCCTCA
>NW_007471480.1:0-319 GCF_000475195.1 Diaphorina citri
TTTTTTTCCAAGCTAACTTAAACCTTAGGTAAATTACACCTAACTTTTCTGTCAGCTGGTCTACGGTAAAAGTTGTTGGCAAAACAAATATTGACTTTCACTTTCTCAGCTCATCCATCACTTCTGAGAAGAAAAGAAGGAAATCTTATATTTTTACATTTTTCTTCTGAAAAAAAGTTCAACAACATTATGACTAAACTGAAAATTTTGTCCTTCAAAACTATGATCGTTATGGGCAAGTTCTGAGAAGTATAAAAAAATAGGTGTATTATTTCAGTGATTTTCTCCCATCCCTTTTAGAACTCCCCTATGTATTTTT
>NW_007471481.1:0-319 GCF_000475195.1 Diaphorina citri
CCTCTGGTATTCCTCGAGTTATTTTGATTTGGTTGTGATTCAAAAGAAACTTTGATCTTATCTGATCCAGAATAAGTAGGTACCTACCTTGGTAGATGCTAAAAAGGTCATTTTATTAAATAAGTAAGTAGGTACCTATTAAAAAGGTCAATTTATTATTATTATTGAGTGACACCAAGGACAAAATTCCAAATCTTGGCAAATATTGAAGTATTGACCCCATGCCTTCCTGTTTACACCAGACAAGCACCTTAATCACTACAATGCCAAGGCAGGTAAATGCCTAACATAAAAAAAGAAGAAAAAAAAAAAAAAAAAT
>NW_007471482.1:0-319 GCF_000475195.1 Diaphorina citri
CGGGCGGGAATCGAACCCGCGGCCTAGCGCTTACAAGGCAGACGCACTACCAACTAAGCTAACTAGGCTGGCTCTCTTAAATTAGTGCTTTTTTTTTAGCTTCCTACTTGCATCATCTTCCCTGACCGCCACTCAAGCTCAGACAGTGTGACAGACCACGGTCAGACCCAGGTCTGTCAGACCGCCGTCTGTCAGACGATCTGAACTTGAATGGCAGACATTAGACCGGAGCTACCCAAATAGAGAGAGGGAGAGAGAATGAACCATGATTTTCTCTCGATTATATTTTACCCATTGAAAGCTTTTAAACTCCCTCTTC
>NW_007471483.1:0-319 GCF_000475195.1 Diaphorina citri
AGGTCGTATGCGTTTTCATGAGTTATAAAGTTATAATAAAGGCAACTTTTCCAACCTGCCTTTAATAACTTTCTCTACAATCCTATATCAGCGCTCATAAAACCATATTTTTTCTCTCATAAAAAGAGAAGAAAAACAGTTTGTTGTCGGAGAAAAATGTTTTTCTGCTTCTCGAGATCCTTGTCAACAGCATTCACACTCTGGTTAACTTTGTCACACACGGGTTTTTTTCATTTTCATGCTTCACAGTTTTACACTTTCAGAAAAATAAAAGTATTGCAATAAAAAAATACACAGGAAATAAAATACCTTACACATA
>NW_007471484.1:0-319 GCF_000475195.1 Diaphorina citri
CCCCCCTCCCCGAATACGGCCCTGATTTTTGGAGTGAATCAAGTGTTGGATTTTATAGGTACCTACACGGTAATGTGTGTAATTGGTAGGTACATAGGTAGGTATTTATTTATTATTTATTTATTATAATTTTTATTGTACATGATATACAAAATAGTATGAGTACAACGTCATTGCTTAACCTTGGCCCTAGATAACTTAACTTAAAACTAGCATTTAAAAAAAAGGTAAATTGTGATGATTGATGAATAAATGAGGACAAATAAAAAAAAAAAAAAAATGATAATTACTAGACCGTTTACAGGATTGAAAAATCTGG
>NW_007471485.1:0-319 GCF_000475195.1 Diaphorina citri
ACCCAGATCATTCCGAAAAAGATTACACCGTAGAATTTTTAATGAAGAGCTCACCTGGCCCTTAGTAAGGTAGTTTTCCGCAGCCGATTTGTCACGCAATTTAATACTTTGTCGCGCAGACAGTATCTTACTAATCCGTCGTGCATACTGTCCTGCATCTTACTCAGCGCGCGTGTCATGTAGAATATGGCTAAAGAAACTGACGCGCGACACCAATCCTCAAATCATTATCATAACCATAATATCATCACTATTAGACTATCCAGTGAAGATACTCGTATCTTATTGTGAAGATATCTTCAGAAACTTTTTATACCTC
>NW_007471486.1:0-319 GCF_000475195.1 Diaphorina citri
TTAGAATGGAAATGAAATATATCAGTTTCATTATTAATTTATATACATTTCTTTTCTGATGTCATTTTCTTGCGTTGAACATTATTGTGAGAGATGCTCAAGAAATACGAGTTCAGCATGGAAAGTGGAAATGGAAATGAAATAAAATAGGTACTGAACACATTCTGAACTTTAGAAGTTACCATATTGATTTAGTATGCAACAAATTGACGATATAATTTCTCGGTTTCAGATCTACGTATAGATGAAAAGTTCAACAGTGATATAAAAGACACAGGGAGCAATTTTATCATTTCAAGCTCATATGATCCTGAAATCT
>NW_007471487.1:0-319 GCF_000475195.1 Diaphorina citri
ATCCTTTCGACTTGAAGGGAAAGAACTGGTTGTTGCTACTGCACTTCCAGATGGAGCACGCCAAGAACAAGCAGAGTCGGGGGGACTTATGTTGCTCAACCCATGCAAGAGAATAGCAACTCTGTGGCTGCAAACAGGATGTGCCCCTGTGCAGCTTGTATGGTCAATACCATCACTTTTCAAATGGATCTGTAAACAGGAAAGGTTACTAATAAGCTTTGTGTCAGTCTCTAAATGTCATTTTTTTGCATCCAAAATTACTCAAAGTTGTCTGAATGTATTCTATTAAAAAAAAAGCAATAAGAGGTGTTGTCAATCC
>NW_007471488.1:0-319 GCF_000475195.1 Diaphorina citri
GCTAGGTCGCGGGTTCGATTCCCGTCCGGGCGGATTTTATCCTAAACAGATAAGGAGATTGTGGTGCGTTTCGACTTACTCGACCTGGTCTGTTTCCATTCAAACAAATTGAAAAAGATCAAGCCGAGGAGTAGAAACGCTCCATAAGGTTCAAATGAAGTTCGTTCTCGGAACGGCTGGCTCTCTTCTATCCTGTCTTCCTTCTCTCTTCGCTTTCAGGACGTTAAGACCTGAGCAGTTACAGCTCCTTCTATAAAACATAAAAAAACTTGTTTTTACACTAAAAACTGGTCTTTAAAAAAATCGTCCTGGAAGAATG
>NW_007471489.1:0-319 GCF_000475195.1 Diaphorina citri
TTGAAAAAGTAGACTGGAAATTTGGAAAAAATGGACTGGAAAACCGAGAAAAGTCAGGGAATTTTATTTTTCCATTTTCGTAGTCACCCTGTTAAAACATTGAAATATTAAAAGATATTGTTAACTTGTATAACATGGATTTACACCAATATTATGACTTACGTCTGTGCTAATGTTGGTGTGACATTCATGACAGTAGGATATCGTTTTTTCCCCCCTCGATTATTTCTTCACAAAGGCATGTATTTTGATTTTTTCCCTTGTTGATCAATATTTTCAGTTCAAAATCCGCAAGGAAGCCCTCACAGGTCTGGCGATG
>NW_007471490.1:0-319 GCF_000475195.1 Diaphorina citri
AGCCGTTTTCAAGTCAAAAGCTTTCAAGTCAAGCCGTTTTCAAGTTTCAAGTGAAAACGGCTCGATCAATTTTGATGAACTTTTTGGGTTCAGGGAGGAGTACTAAAAGTAACGTAGGCTACTTGAAATAGTAATTTTTCATCATGATTCAAAATGGCGGTGGTGGCTCTTCAAAATAGAACTAAGCCTTAAATGGCCTCAAGTTCAAAGTTACCCTGTATGTATATTGTCGTTCAAAGTTACCCTGTATGTATAGGTATATTTCTATGGTAAAATGTCAAAGTTCGTTCTTTTTAGAGAAAGAAACAATCCCGGGAAA
>NW_007471491.1:0-319 GCF_000475195.1 Diaphorina citri
ATTCTAGAGGTAACCTCCTCTGTAAATAAAACACATTTTAAAAAAAAAAGTTCGGTCCGGACGGGAATCCGCGACCTAGCTAGAAACGGCAACGGCAAAGGACCTTACCTCGAGAATGGAAAAAAGGCCAGTGAACGGAAAAAGGTCCTCCAAAGAGCTTTTTTAAAACTAATATTTCTTGTAGGTATAAGACTTTGTGAATATTGTTTTTTTATTGCGTTAAATTATTTAAAACAAAACAAAATATCATTTCTTATGAACTGCTAAAACTTCAGTTTCACAGCCAAATTTGTTATTTCGGTTCAAAAACTTTAAAGCC
>NW_007471492.1:0-319 GCF_000475195.1 Diaphorina citri
ATTGAAAAGGTCAGTTCCATTTGGAAAATTGGAAACCAGACATTTATTTCCTAGTAATTTCTAGTCAACGTGACCATAGTTTCATGTGCTTTTACACATGATCTAAGGCTGTTCACGGAACACTTCCAAAACCCATATTTGTAAAGAGAAAGAATTTGTAGAACAAGTGCGGAATTTCGGATCTTATGAAATGAGAATGAATCACTGGCCAAACACATGGAGGTAGGTTACTGTTGTTATCACGGGAGCATGGAGTGATTATCACGCCCTCAAGGCATGGCTTTCCCCCTCCATTCCGGGGAAGCAACATCACGGAACA
>NW_007471493.1:0-319 GCF_000475195.1 Diaphorina citri
GCCTATGTTCAATAAACTGTGAACTGAGTATTTAGCTCAAGGAAAGTCTACTGTTACTGTCTGCTCATTTGGCTTATATTTACCTTCCTTCATTTTCTTTGTTCATTTTACTTCACATGGTATATATATCTCCATATTACATTATTGTTTTTGAGGGGGTGTAGGTATTGGTCATGATTTCTTCTTGTAATTTTCAGGTGGTAAAGGTGGGAAATGATGAAATGGTAGGTGCAATGCTATTCAATATTCCATTTTCCCATAGTCCTAACTAACAAATGCCCTCTCTCCCTGTGAATACAGACCTTTTATAGGTACCTAC
>NW_007471494.1:0-319 GCF_000475195.1 Diaphorina citri
TCCTTCTCTCTTCGATTTCGGGACGATAAGACCATAGCAGTTACAGTTCCCTCTGTCAAACCCCTTAAAAAAAATGTAAATGTACGAAGAAGTAACTACTTGAATAAGTGCATGATAAAAAAATGGAATGAAAATATCTAAATTTGAAAATAGGTATAGATACCTAAGCTGATATTGAAAAATAGTGATAACAAAATGCGTAGATAGGTACCTATTCGATCTATTTGAGCCCCTAACCTATGAAGCTGATATTGAAAAATAGTGATAACAAAATGCGTAGATAGGTACCTATTCGATCTATTTGAGCCCCTAACCCAAA
>NW_007471495.1:0-319 GCF_000475195.1 Diaphorina citri
ATAAATAATTTTTATTATACATTATACCTGTTCCCAATGGATCACTGAAGTTCAGCTACGTTACGTGTGGTTGGTATCCGGATGGGTGATCATCGAGGCAATCCCAATGTGTCTGGCTTTTCCCAGTCCATTTCACTTGGGGTTAGGTCAATGTGAGGAGGCAAAGTTAAGTAACGTTGTGCTTGGTTGGTATCCGGATGACTTTTCCAGGTCCTACTCAGGTTGAGGTCAATGTACCAAGAATATTGCAAATATTTCAACGGGTTACTTTCTGGTGTTCTCGTGTTGACCCAGCACCTAAATGGGAAGTATTGTGTCT
>NW_007471496.1:0-319 GCF_000475195.1 Diaphorina citri
AATCACAGTCTCATATCACAGCATTACTAAGTGCCTCCTTTGCAATTAATTTCCACATTGCACTTATCTTTTTACACTAGTAATGCCGCCATTGGTCGCTACTCGATTAATGTAGCTACTCAATTGTCTTCTTTTACACTGGTAATGCCGCCACTGGTCGCTACTCGATAGATGTAGGTACTCAATTGTCTTCACGAGGCTGAGAGCAGCCGGAACTCCACATAAAGCTGAAAAAACTTTGGCCCCGTCAGGAATCGAACCCGGGACCCCCCGTGCAAGCCTAGTGCAATATTAACACTAGTCTTGCACACCTGTCTTG
>NW_007471497.1:0-319 GCF_000475195.1 Diaphorina citri
GTCTCAGATACCTGGGTCCGTCAGACCGTCTCAGATACCTGGGTCCGTCAGGCCGTCTCAGATACCTGGGTCCGTCAGGCCGCGTCTCAGATACCTGGGTCTGTCAGATGGTCTGCGCGTGAGTGGCTTGCATTAGAGTTTAGCGATTTCGTTGGTCTTTATGAAAGTCAAAGGCAAGTTCCTACTTTCAGTTCGGTTGGTGACGACTGCCTGAAGTCTGTCTTGTTTGGATACCTAGTAGATAGTAAACCCTTTAGATGTTATACAGACCACCAGCTACAATCACTTGGTACCATGTTTACCAAGCAAGCTGCAAGTG
>NW_007471498.1:0-319 GCF_000475195.1 Diaphorina citri
CCTCGGCTGGGATTGAACCCACGCCCTCCTGTTTACCAGGCGAGCGCCTTGACCACTACACCACCGAGATAGGTTAAAAAATTTGCAAAGCTAAAAAAAAAAATTGCAAAGCTAAAAAAAAGTTCCAAAAATTCTTCCCTCGTCAAATTGAATAGTTCTGAATGCAGTTGAAGTTTATGAGTTCCAATCAAAAACTATTCAAAAAGGGGAAAGGGAGAGAGAGTGGGAGGTGGTCCTATATTTGAAATAGGGCCCTATTTGTAGGCAAGGGGGGAACGAATTGTTAAGAATAACGTAAGGAAGGGTGGAGGGCCTCTAG
>NW_007471499.1:0-319 GCF_000475195.1 Diaphorina citri
TAGGGAGCGCGCAGCGCGACCGTATTTTTTATTATTTTCTACAAGTTCGGCCATGCCTTTTCTACAAGTTTGGCCATGTCTCGGGATGAACTAGCGGAATTCAGCTAGTTCAGTATAATGCCTGCCAGTGCAATAGTCCTAAATTAAAATGGAAGCGGCACATAAGGGATCAGGAAGAGACCGCCTTAACATAATAATAATGCCTGCCAGCCACTCAAGCTCTGACCGTCAAAGTGTGGCGAAAAAAGCTTCAGACTTTGCTCTCTCAGACGGTCTGACAGACCAAGGTCTCTCTCAGACGGTCTGACAGACCAAGGTC
>NW_007471500.1:0-319 GCF_000475195.1 Diaphorina citri
ACTTACAGTTAAAAAGGTAAGGGTTCGAAATCCGAGAAATGTGTTATGTTTGAAACTCAACATTTTTGTACAATTGGACACTCTATTTTATGTATTTTTTCACGAGAAATTGATTGGTAATATTTTCAATTACTTGGGGCTTACAGTTAAAAAGTTCTGGGTTCGAAACCGAGTAATTGTGTTATGTTTGAAACGAAACATTTTTGTACATAACTGAATAAATACTTTTATTTTATGTAATTTTTTTCTCGAGAAATCGATTGGTGATATTTTCAAACACGTAATACTCAGTTAAAAAGTTTCGGGTTCAAAACCCGAG
>NW_007471501.1:0-319 GCF_000475195.1 Diaphorina citri
CTATCTCTCTCTCTCTCTCTCTCTCTCTCTCTCTCTCTCTCTCTCTCCTATTCATTCTTTTTCGTGTTAATTTGTCCGACCTCTCTCTCTCTCTCCTTCTTTCTCTTTCACACCCACACACAGAACTTCTCCCATACCTAACAAACCACACAGTCATTCTCTGTCTACAGTATGTCTCAGAAGTCCTGTATGGTACCCCTTTATCTTTTAAATCCTAGAATCAATGAAACATTTCTAGCTGTTCAAATTAAATTGATCCCAAGGGCCAGGCAATGCCTAAACCCTTGACAAATGGAGTGTGCCTGAAGGCATGTGATGT
>NW_007471502.1:0-319 GCF_000475195.1 Diaphorina citri
ATAGACGTAACGAAATGTCATACATAAATTTTAAAATTTACCCCGCTTAGGGACCTTAGGATTGGCTGATAAGATGGAGTGTTCTGTGAAAAGCAGAGTCGTAAGCACACACATTGAATGATTCAATTGCAACGCAAACTTGGACACAAGTTTTTGTCAACCCTGGGGGTCCAAAAATTGGGAGTCAGATTTGACACCATTCGCAACCATAAAGAGGCCCATTCATGAAAGAGTAAGCATTTTTAATTTTGCAAGGAAATATGGTCATTGGTCAATTTCTCCTACATTTAAGATTTTCTCCACTATGATTTCTCAATTT
>NW_007471503.1:0-319 GCF_000475195.1 Diaphorina citri
AATCATATATTTAATTCTTAATTGATTTTTATGAAATATCTTCAAATTATTTAATTTGGGTAAAATTTAACAATCTTTTGGAGCAAATCAATTGCAATTGGTTCTTTTAAATAAACCTAGTAAAAATTACAAGAAGTAAAGTATCTCCAACTTAATTTAACTTAAATAACATGATAGTTTCTTCTATGCCTCTAAAAAGTCTCCGCTCGCCGCTCTGATGTAATGAAAAACCATAGAAAAATTTAATATGATGTGTATTACTTTCCATTACATTATTGTAAACGTTGCTTCCTAATGTTCTACTGCCCTTTACCATTTT
>NW_007471504.1:0-319 GCF_000475195.1 Diaphorina citri
CTCATTCATTTATCCAATCTCTGCGAACGTGCCTTCGTGTCAAAAACAAAACATCCGTCTAATTATTCGTTATCAGTGTGAGGAGAAAACTAATTCCATATCAGCCACGTTAACCACAAAAGATGCACGGCTAATTTATCAGCTCGGTCCATATCTGCGTCGCTTGTGAGTAATCTCTAATTAGTTAATCTCTAATCAGAACCAGTACCTATAAGTTCAGTAGCTCTTTATTTAGAGTTAGACTGTCTGTCATCTTATGACCCATAATGCTAAAAACAAGACGTATATTCAGAAGCCACGACAATGAAAAAGAAAGCTC
>NW_007471505.1:0-319 GCF_000475195.1 Diaphorina citri
CTCCTATCCTTTCTTCCTTCTCTCATCGATTTCGGGACGATAAGGCCTTAGCAGTTACAGTTCCCCTTATCAAACCTACACATTTTTTTAAAAAAAGATGGGTGTTTCACTGCCATTTTTATTTCGTAGCGATGAAACAACTGCTACAATAGACTCGTCTGTGCCGTAGCATGCCCATCCAGGAGTATGTTCCTCATCAGATGGACGATATGAGACGCAATATGTACTTCCCATTCAGTTTATACCCAAATGTCCCAAATGGGAAATATTGTGTCTAGGATAGGCTGGCTAAGCTTGAACATAGAAAGGCAAAAAAATA
>NW_007471506.1:0-319 GCF_000475195.1 Diaphorina citri
ACGAAATACAGGGAAAAAGATAATCAAGGAGGGAATTGAAGAAATAAAGGAGACAACTGGATAACCTACGGGAAAAACTGATACTACTTAGGGATAAGGAGAAATACCAAAAAGCACGGGGACAAGGGGACAAAAGAAGAAATGGAACAAAAAGATGCCGGTAGATTCGAAGTTGATAATTGTCAACTCAAATAGATATCGAATCTACCGGGTGACTGTGAGGTTCAAAACACCACGTCACACTCTTATGTTGGATTTCACCAATATTTATTCAGTCATTAGAACTCCTGTTAAGCTAACAGCCAGTTAAGTTCCATTT
>NW_007471507.1:0-319 GCF_000475195.1 Diaphorina citri
CTAGGCTGGCTAATGTGGACAGGTTTGATTGGGGGAATTGTAACAACGAAGGTTCTATCGTCCGGAAATGGAAGAGAGGAGGACGAGATGGGAGTTCGTCTGTGCAGTTCAGAGAACGAATCTCATCTGTTAAGGATAAAGTTTTCCCCGGGTGGGAATGGAACCCGCAACCTAGCGATTACGACTCACTCAGGAAAAGAGTTTGTTCGGGGACTCTGAAGGTTTGGGCATAATAATAATAATAATAGTGCTTATTTATACTGCTCGAATAGGACTGAAAAGTCCCTTTACGCCAGCAGTAGGCTACTACTATTACTGT
>NW_007471508.1:0-319 GCF_000475195.1 Diaphorina citri
CTTATAAACAACATGCTTGACATAAAACGCTATGTGTAGCTTGCGGCATTTTATTTTTGGCTCTATTGATAACATTGCGCCCGCAGCAATTTATATTCTTGGATGATTCTACTACTATTTGGTCTATTGCTATCCTGACGTTAGTTCTGCCATGAATATATTAATCATAGAACATATTGTTCTCATCTCGTGCGGATATTAGAATCTGAAGTAGTCCATAGAGCTCACGTGTTTGAAAATGCAATGCCAGGGGATCCAATCAATATTCATAAATTTGGGTTTTGATAGTCGCCCAACAAATCAAAACGGTATCGCAAAT
>NW_007471509.1:0-319 GCF_000475195.1 Diaphorina citri
TCTCTGCAATTCTTTTCTCCCTTTCCCCCTCCATTGTTTCCTCCCATCATGTCCATGGAGGTGGGATGAGTGTTTTGGGAACAACTTTCTGCAATGGCTCCTATTTTGGAGTCAACAGCCATCAACTTGGAGAAGTTTTCTGACTAATTTGTAGAGTTTATTTATTTATTTTATTTATTTACGGGACTAACCCTTTGTACAAAAATGATAATAGAAAAAAATACACTAAAACTAAACAACACACAAACAACAATTAAATACAGTAGAAAAAAAAATAATAATAAAATGAAATATAAAAGGAAAGTAAAAAGTAATAAAG
>NW_007471510.1:0-319 GCF_000475195.1 Diaphorina citri
TATGTCTCTGGCCGTACTCTGGTCTGAGGTGACCTTTTTCAATAAGAGTCCGGTCCTGTCCCTGTTTGCCATCCTGCTGAATCGGTCCCGGGATAGCTATGATTATTTCACCATTGAGGTAATAATAATTGGCGAGGGGACGTTTGTCTGGCTGTGGGACGTTAAACAGGAAGTAGACCAACTTGGTCTGGCTGGGGGGACCTTGAACAGGGAGTATACCAGCCTGAATTTCCCTTTACTAAAGAAATAGCTAAGGTTGAGTGCCAAGGGCATCCACTCGTAAAATTTGTATCCAAAACAAAATGCCAGCCCAAAAGAT
>NW_007471511.1:0-319 GCF_000475195.1 Diaphorina citri
TGTATTTTACAAAATGATCCCTATTGTACGAATATTCAACATGTAAGTACATTCCTAAGTAAATAGGTATTGACAAATTAACAACTTTCATTTCCTTCCTAAGATTTTTTCCTTGATTTTCATTTTTACTTTATGTTTGTTCATTTCTGACAAAAATTCTTGACAAAAGGTATTTAATAAGTATGGTATGATGGACTCTAGCCGTCTTTCTCCATATTGCACACTGTAGACATGTGGCCGCCTATATCTTTGGGTTCGCAGCTCATACGGTTGGGTGGTAAGTTGCCGATATTTCTCATCGTAGAAGTTCAGGTAGAGA
>NW_007471512.1:0-319 GCF_000475195.1 Diaphorina citri
GTTTTGAAGCGCTTTAAAGTTGTGTTGTTTTTGTTTACAGCTCTTGTATTTCAATCGTTTTTTTATGAACCTCTATGCCTCAATTGAGGTGGAAAGTTGAGTTATGATAATAATGTATGGAACGTTTAGGGATTTGAAAGTTTATGCTGGAACAAATATGACAATGTTTTTGAATTTTTACTGACAGTAGGGGTTGTATTTGTATGGAGGGATTTTTACATGGATTTATTTAACTTGAGATCTGTTTGTTTTTATGGGCAAAATCTTGTAAGTAACGAGCTTTTGAGCCACTTTTACCTGGCCGATTGACTAGAAACTT
>NW_007471513.1:0-319 GCF_000475195.1 Diaphorina citri
GACAGCAAAACTTGGACCTAACTTTCTTTCCTTCAATGACATCACAACATATTTCTAATTTCTACTCCTCCTAAATTGTAATAGAGTAGGTAACTAGAGAGTTATCTTTCTACAACTACAACTACAGAACTACTCTTAAATTGTACTCGTATTGTGCAATGCTTGTTCATTTTGTTTTTTGGCACAAGAACTTATTCTTCTTCAACATCGTAAATTTCACGTTGCTTTACGTTAAGATTTAAGTGTTCTGATTACACTCATCATGCACCATACCTACCTACCTACCCTATACTGTAACATACCTACCCTAAAAAGTAAC
>NW_007471514.1:0-319 GCF_000475195.1 Diaphorina citri
TAAAGTCTGCTCGGGTAGGAAACGATACCTCGCAAAATATCGATAGTCAAACATCGAATCCACTCATCGACTTTTCCAAATGCTCACAGCACGCAAGAACACACACCACATGATGGAAATAGAACAACAGCTGTTTTGCCAAAACGATGACGTCACAACATGGCAGTGTTGCAAATTATCGGAAAATTTTGGGCCCGTGGGTGCTTCCGTGGAAAATTTCACGAACACAGTTCGTTTCACAGTCTGACGATGCGCATTGGTGTTCTGCGCAGTCTCGTTTCCAAAGACGGAGGGGAAAGGATTGGGAGGGAGAGAAAGG
>NW_007471515.1:0-319 GCF_000475195.1 Diaphorina citri
TCTGTGCGTATGTAAAGTGATGGGTATGAGATCACCTATATCTCTACCATGTGCTGCTCCCATCTCTGATCTGCCTTCTCATACCCTGCTCTTACTACTCAATCTTTTTTTCTTCTTCTCCTTCTTCTCCTTCTTCTTCTTCTTCTTCTTCTTACTTTCATAGTCACCTAGGTACTATTGTTTTATTATTATCATTCCTTTTTTTTTAAATTAATCAGGGTGTTTACTATGTAAAATGTACCCCCCCATAATGTATCAAATATATGAGACCTTGGTTAGACTGCGGGGGAAAAGGGACTTTTCAGTCCTATCCCAGCAG
>NW_007471516.1:0-319 GCF_000475195.1 Diaphorina citri
AAAGAAATGCACACCGTGAGCCAGGAGACTGTTGTGGATGTGGAGACCGTGAGCCAGCCCCGGCGGCCCCGGCGGATCCGGCGGACCCGGCAGCCCCGCCAACAACATTTCCAACGCCCTCAGCAATCACTCTGGAAGCTGTGCTGGGGGCAGTTGTGGGAGTGGCTGTGCGGGTGGCTGTAGTGCCAAGAAAAAGACATGTTGTATTTTAGACAAATCTTATATTATAAGAACGAGATTATCACCTGTCAGTGCGGTCGCACAGTGAACTCTGACGGCATCCATGGCCTCAGCTGTGAAAAGAGCGCCGGCCGCTTCT
>NW_007471517.1:0-319 GCF_000475195.1 Diaphorina citri
CCTTTTTTTTTTTTTTTTTTTTTTTTTTCTTAAATTTTCATACCTACTTTGTGTATTGGTTATCAATAAAAATATCTTAACCAAAACTTCATGGAGCGTAGGGGGATATCTGTTTAGTTATGTGTCTTTTACTTACGCTGTCTTCTCCAACTATATTTTTAATTTTCATACTTTAGGTAATAAGGTGGTTCACCAAAAGCAAAGAGGTTCACCAAAAACTACTTTATCTTCCTCATTAATAATATTTGCCTTTTCATATTTATTTATAAAATGTCATTTAAAAAAAAAAAAAAAAAAAAAAAAAAAACAAAAAAAAAAA
>NW_007471518.1:0-319 GCF_000475195.1 Diaphorina citri
GAGTAAAGGGACTTTTCAGTCCTATGCGAGCAGTATAAATAAGCACTATTATTATTATTATTATTATTATTATTATTACGTAGTCATTTAGATAAACAACATATCCATATAGGTATAATGTAGGTACATTGTATAAACAAGTGTTTGGATAAATGCATGGTATAACAATTACACTAAAATGCATTATATTGATATCCCCAAGAGGATTACACATAAATAGGGAAGTATTTGTTGTATTTGTGTTTATTTTTAGTCCGTCCTTCCTTTATTATTACAATAGTAATAAAAAGGTATAAGGGACGGACTATTGTATTCGCTT
>NW_007471519.1:0-319 GCF_000475195.1 Diaphorina citri
AGAGAGAGAGAAAGAGAGAGAGAGAAACAGAGAGAGGGAGAGAGAGAGGTAATTTCCCCCCTTTCAATTTCCCCTCTGAAGCTCGTTTCTCCTCTTTTTCCTATGGTTTAGTAAAGGCACTAAACGCCAGGGAAAACGATCTTCAAAGGAGGGGAAATTTGAGAAAGGAAATTACAACTCTTGGTTAATAGGTTAGGGTAGGACGCGGGTTAGGTCGAATAACGAACAATTTCGCCATGATTTGTTATTTGCTCTGGGACATATTAACGAATCAATAATCCAAATACCCTAAATTAAACATTATGTGCCAATAAGCCCC
>NW_007471520.1:0-319 GCF_000475195.1 Diaphorina citri
TTGCAGGGTTTTTTTTTTGTTTTTTTTTTACATCGCCGGGAGTCGAACCCGGGTCTCCAGGGTGCAAGGCGACCGCAGTAGTCATTTCGGGACGAAAAGACCCTCGTTGTTACAGTTCCTTCTATCAAAACAACTTGAATTTCGATAATTTCCAATTTTCCTTTTATTTTTCTAATGGTGGGTCCAGACTTTTGCAATGCAACGTGCAATGCAATGAAATTCGTTAGTTTGGACGTGTTTAAGAAAGTTGCAGCAAAGTTTTTTGAACATTGCAGCAAACGTTTGTGGGTATCCGAGAGGTTGGCGGTTTTCTGGCGAA
>NW_007471521.1:0-319 GCF_000475195.1 Diaphorina citri
CAGGCAGCTTGATGGTGGAGGAGTGCTTTGCTTTGAATATTTAATCTTCATATTACCACCACCGCGCCTCCGGTACACTGCACACTATAAGCTATAAGGTAATGTTGTGAATTTTCTCTCCATCTACAGATATACTAGCCTCTCTTTCTTGACTTTTTACCTTGTTTGCATTTTACCTTTCGACTTCCTTTTCTCTTTTAGTTCAGTGTCTTCCTCCGTTTTGCTCTCGGCTTTTTCTTCAATTGAATTTTCTCTCCATCTACAGATATACTAGCCTCTCTTTCTTGACTTTTTACCTTGTTTGCATTTTACCTTTCGA
>NW_007471522.1:0-319 GCF_000475195.1 Diaphorina citri
ATAATCGCTATTACAAGGTACAATCTCTTATCACAAGTACGATCGCTTATCTATCACGGTTAACACTAACTTTCACTTGGGTACTTTATTGACACTTATCGCGGTACTAACACTTAGATATCGCACTGGAAAACTCACTGACTATCACTGTACTAATCGCTTACTATATCGCGGACTTATCGCACAAACTATCGCTTACTAGATCGCTTACTAACACGGGTTTATCGCTCGCACAAATCCAACACAAGACTGACTAACTGGTGGGTACCTACTCTCAATTTATAGCTCCCCGAGAGAGTGAGGAAGCACCTGGAATGTG
>NW_007471523.1:0-319 GCF_000475195.1 Diaphorina citri
TGATTTTCCGAAATACCTACGTAGGTACACCAGAAAATTGAATTTCTCTTCTAAAACCAACAAATCGATAATATTATTCTCGATTTGTTCAATGAATAAAAGTAATTAAAACAAGCGATTCCGCTGCTCTGTTTCTGTAATTATATTTGTACTTTCATTTTGTGTAATTATAAAATCCGTATAAAAGATAATAATTAAATACATGTAAATATAATATAATTTTATTTTTGAACTATTCTTCAAAACGTATCCCGTTATAATTAGAATCTAATGAAAATTAATAATGTAAAAACAAAGGAAGTCAATGTAAAAAGTAAAA
>NW_007471524.1:0-319 GCF_000475195.1 Diaphorina citri
AAAAAAAAAAAAAAGACTTTTAAAGCGAAACCAGTTCTGAATTGTCAGGTGCTGCTGCCATTTCGTCATTGTTATTGACCAGTTTGACTTTTGTCGTCTTCGGTTCTTTGGAGATGTAGCCATATTTTGCCTTTTCTGAAAAAAAAAAGAAAGATAATAATTTTATCAGTCCAAACGAAAGTCTATTTAATTGATTGACTAAATCTTTCTATCGACATACACACAGAAATGTTATTGCTTGGGACTGATCTGACTTTCTTTCGTCTTCAGTTTGTTTTCAAAAAGGCAAAATAAAGTCCTTAAATCCCTATTAAAAGCA
>NW_007471525.1:0-319 GCF_000475195.1 Diaphorina citri
TACGTTGCGCGTGGTTAGTATCCGGACGGGTGACCATCTAGGGTATCGCGTGCTGGGTTTTCCCGGGCCTCCCACCCAGGTTGGGTGAGGTTAGTGTGAGGAGGCGGGTTGCTTGTCACCGAATGGAGGGTAATATTCCGGTCACTGAAAATTTCAGCAGTTTTGAAGTGACGTTAGGCCTGTATCAGAGAAACAAACTATACCCTCTCTTCTGGTGCATCTGGGAGCCATACTATGGGATGGACATGCTAGTGAAGTCCAATGTAACTTAGTTAGGAAATCTCATCGTTTTATGAAAAACCACCCAAAGGTTTTTTTT
>NW_007471526.1:0-319 GCF_000475195.1 Diaphorina citri
TATTTCTGTTATTCTTTTTCTTTTTATCTCGATACCTAGAATGTCTTCTTGTTGTTGAAATTCGCAACCTTTTGGTTTAAATTTATTTATTTCAATTTGTTCTTTATTATTATTATTTTGTTTTTTATAAAATATTTCTGACACACCGGTAAAGAAAGCATGGATTTGCATCTTCAGAAAATAATTCATCACCAAGTCTGTTAAGTTAACCGCCAATAAATTTATAGCGTCCGAATACAAATGCTTGATCTTTTCATTATATTTCTTCTTATTTCACTTCTCAGTTTTTTTTTTTTTTTTTTTTTTTTTTTTTTTTTTG
>NW_007471527.1:0-319 GCF_000475195.1 Diaphorina citri
TAACACGCTATATTATTTGTTACAGGAAAAAAAAAACAACCTCACCATTGTTAGGTGTGTTGGGAAGGTAAATTTATTCCCTGCCAAGGTAATGAAAGGTGTAATAATTTGTTACTTATACTGTTGAATTTTTCAAAATCAAAGAATATTTCCCTGTGTACGACTGCCTTCATTTAAAGTTAAACCCATTATACTTAGGGGTACTTTACTAGTGACTAGAGTGATGTGTGGTAAGGATGCATCTTTAGTGTTCAACTCAACAATCAACAATATCATAATACAATTAGTTTCAAGGCCAAGGGGGCTGAAAATATCTCAG
>NW_007471528.1:0-319 GCF_000475195.1 Diaphorina citri
ATCACCCAAGTAAGCGCAACTGATCTATTCAGGACAGACCTCCGTTGCTACAGTTCCCCCTATTAAACCTCTTAAAAAGAAGGTATGTATTGGAAGCTACTAGCAACAATGTATTTTTAGATCCCGATTGTTTTATCAGCATTGTTATCATGAATCAATGGAGAGGAGGAGGGATGTGTTATCAGAATATGAACTGGGCCACTGAGCGGGATACGGAAGTTTTGAACTTTCTGCCCAGATATCAGAATATATATCAGTCGTGTGACGCACATCCTCTCGATAATGAGAACAAATGAAGCTGGAAATGCAAATATTTTGT
>NW_007471529.1:0-319 GCF_000475195.1 Diaphorina citri
GAACCCGCGGCCTAGCGCTTACAAGGCAGACGCGCTACCACTACCAACTAGGCTGGCCATAATAATGTTTAAAATCAGAATATGATAAGAAAAATTAACTTTATATTTTACCGGTGCGATGTGGTGTTTGAGGTTGAGTATACTTTTAGTTACCATAAATTTGATGAAAAAATCACTTTTTACTACAATGTAATATGTAGCTGTGTCTTACAATGAATTTTGTGAACAACATTTAAAAAATGGGGGCCAGCCTAGTTAGCTTAGTTGGTAGTGCGTCTGCCTTGTAAGCGCTAGGCCGCGGGTTCGATTCCCGCCCGGG
>NW_007471530.1:0-319 GCF_000475195.1 Diaphorina citri
GGGAACGAATACACCTTGTTTTCCGTGAAAAATGAGAGCAATAAAGAGGAAAGAACCCCCCGAATCGAGGAAAAATCTGGTGAGATGTCCGACCTTTTTCGAAAATACATTAACAACATTTTTTCTCGATCAGAACACAGAGAGAGAGAGAGAGAGAGAGAGAGCGAGAGAGAGAGAGAAGAGAAGGAGGGAGGCGAGAGATGAAAGAGGCTGGAAGGAGAAGGAGAGAGAGAGAGAGAGTGAAAGAGAGAGAGAGAGAGAGAGAGAAAGAGAAGAGAGAAGGAGGGAGGCGAGAGATAAAAGAGGCTGGAAGGAGAAG
>NW_007471531.1:0-319 GCF_000475195.1 Diaphorina citri
GGACGCGTCCTGGACCCTCAGGCAGTTTGCATAGAGGTCATTCGCGATTTGAAGTAGAAATTTGCAGTCTGTTTGAAATAAACAGGATTTTCTTTAATAAAATAAAGCTCGATGCTCACTGTAGTGTAGAAAGTAAAACTCTATCGTGTCGAAGGTCTGGGATTCAAATGGTTTCTGCCCAGTAATTAGGCGAAAGGCTTGATCAAAACCGTTCTAGTCGTCTGTTATGCGCGCCATTCAAACCGTCTGTCAGGCAGTCGACCCGTGCGGAAAAAGCTCGAAACCTAGGTCTGTCAGACAATCTGAGCGTGAGTGGCGG
>NW_007471532.1:0-319 GCF_000475195.1 Diaphorina citri
ATGATGATGATGATGATGATGATGATGATGATGATGATGATGATGATGATGATGATGATGATGATGATGATGATACCTGTTGTCAAATGACGATGGCGTCTCAGTATGACTGTAATCAAGACGTTTGTTCGATAAAGGCCTAACACACGACTGTAATGTCTACCAGGCAGATAAAACTTGAGTTGGTAAAACGGTAAAACCGAATCCTAACTCTATAATAACACTGGTCGCTGCTCACTGGACGGGGTCGAGCGGATTTCGAACACAATCAAATGTCTTCTGACAGTTTCATTTGTCCATACACGGTGGGTTTTGAGTC
>NW_007471533.1:0-319 GCF_000475195.1 Diaphorina citri
TGACTTATCAACTGTGGCTGACTTTGCCCATGACCTTGTAACTGGTGTTGCAACTGTTCGTATGTTGTTGGCATTGGGGTTTGAATCTGTAGAAAATGTTCTCTCTCAGGAGGAATAAATTGTGATTGTTCTTCAGGTCTGATAGAGGTTGTGTAATATGGAGTGAGTGGTGTGGTTGGTGGGAGGAACTGTTGAGGGCTCAAAAGTGGAACGGGATGCTCAGGGATTGAACTTGGAGTTGTTGAGAAATGTGGAGGGGATATTGTTGATGACTGTAAGTTATGAGAGAAATGGAGTGGGGGTAACATAGTTGAGGATT
>NW_007471534.1:0-319 GCF_000475195.1 Diaphorina citri
TCAAGAGCTTTTCTTTGTTCGAATCAAGGTTCTTGATTCGAATAAAGGTCGGAGCGGAAAATGCCTGATTCAACTTTTCCCAAAGAAGTTCAAGAGTGAATTTTCACTTTGTTTGACCATCAAGTGTTGGGTATATACATACAGTCTGGTACACTGTACACATGAAATAATCGTAAGAAAATTAGAAAATCGACGTAAAACAGAGAAATGTCTGTAGGTACTGTGAGCAGGTATCGTTGGCAATCTGTGCGATTTATCGTTCGCTCTGATCCTAAATCGTGTGTAGTGTGTACCGAGCCTAATATGAGTCAGTCAATTT
>NW_007471535.1:0-319 GCF_000475195.1 Diaphorina citri
TGTGTAAAATTTGAAGGGACGGAAACATTCATAAAGCCGGGAAAAAAAATTGAATAAAAGGTCGATTCCTACGTAAAAAGTTGTGGAAAATTCAGATCTGAGGTCAAAAACTCCGAAAAAGTAACTTTACAGGTCGGAAATTTAATTTTTATTTGCCATTCTAATGAAAATGTTCAAAGAGTTGTGACGTCAGTGTACCTTCACTAGGAGAAAAGCACATACGTGCTTCTTCCATCTATTTTATTCTATTAAATTTACCTTGTCCCAAGGATAGATGGGTAAACATGTCTTCTATCTTGAGATCCTTGGCTAGTTGTGT
>NW_007471536.1:0-319 GCF_000475195.1 Diaphorina citri
TATATATTTATTTATTATCTTTTTTGTGCTTAGTACTAAATGGAAACGAGTTGTCATTTTACCTAGACTTTTTATCCCCAAAAAAAAGAACGTAATTTTTATGAGGAAAAATGGAAAGAAATTTTTAATTGTGTTAAGCATATTTAAATGCTTGTCACAAATATTGTTCCCCGATTATTACACCTAGATAAATTTTATGATGTGACTTGGACTTGAACCATCAACCACCAGATCCAAAGTCCAACGCATTAACAACTGCACCACTGAGGTTGGTTGTGAGGAAAAAAGGTATAACGGGGGAGAGAAGAAAAATAAGCAT
>NW_007471537.1:0-319 GCF_000475195.1 Diaphorina citri
GAAAGTCCCGGTTTCAGTCCTCAGCTACTCAGCTGTGAGTGTGAGTTTTGACAGAAAAGTCCCGGTTTCAGTCCTCAGTTACTCAGCTGTGAGTGTGAGTTTTGACAGGAAAGTCCCGGTTTCAGTCCTCAGTTACTCAGCTGTGAGTGTGAGTTTTGACAGGAAAGCCCCGGTTTCAGTCCTCAGCTACTCAGCTGTGAGTGTGAGTTTTGACAGGAAAGTCCCGGTTTCAGTCCTCAGTTACTCAGCTGTGAGTGTGAGTTTTGACAGAAAAGTCCCGGTTTCAGTCCTCAGCTACTCAGCTGTGAGTGTGAGTTTT
>NW_007471538.1:0-319 GCF_000475195.1 Diaphorina citri
CTCTTAAAAAAAAGGTGAAATTCAATTCGAATTCACCCAACTGAAAATACCTAAGTTGACGTTGCTTAACTCCAGTGCTGGTCCTTTGGGAGCTGCATTCAACATACTGTCGCCACTGGCTTACCGGGATATGAGAAAACCAATTCCCGAAGGATCATTCCCGATTTCGAAAAGAACACAATTCCCGATTTTTTTCTCATTTCAAGATTCGTTTTCTTCCAGGAAAAGGGAAAAAAGAGAACAGCTTTTTTTTTTTAAAAAAAAAGAAGGGAAAAGCATTTTGCTGATTCCCCTCCCCTACCCCCCTTTTGAAATTCTC
>NW_007471539.1:0-319 GCF_000475195.1 Diaphorina citri
CATTTGGGGGCACATACATAAGAAAAAAGAGAGTTGGGAGAGAAACGAATTTCATTAGTGGACATGGCTTTTTTCTAGGAAATAATAAGGGTCAAAATACATAATGAACGCAATGTGTGAACCTTACAAAAGCGAAACTGAAAAGAGTGCTCTCACACTTGATAAAAGATGAATTTTTTGGTGCGGCTTTAGAATCTCTTTATTGTGTACCTATATCCCTTTCTGAATAATGCACAGACATACATATAAAACAGTCTACAGAAGAGGTCTGATTTCTCCCGATTTTCGAAACTTTTTGAGTAGAATATATTATAAATAA
>NW_007471540.1:0-319 GCF_000475195.1 Diaphorina citri
CGGGCTGAGTGCCCAAGTCTTGTTCGGTTGTGCTCGGTGAGATCTGGCAACAGAGGAAAAAGATATTTAATTTTTTTACTCTCTTTTTCAATTCATTTTATAATTACAAAAAAAAACAAGAGGTTTGATGGAAGGGGCTGTAACAATGGAAGTCTTATCGTCACAAAAACGAAGAGAGAACGAGGACAGGATAGGAGAAAGACAGTCCGTTCCGAGAACGAACCTTATCTGTTTAGGATATAGTTTGCCCCAGGCAGGAATCGAACCAGCAACTTAGCTCTTACAAGGCAGATGCGCTACCCTCCAATCAATCTAAGTA
>NW_007471541.1:0-319 GCF_000475195.1 Diaphorina citri
CGACTTTCCTTATCCTATTGAATGATGCTTATTTGAGTGTTCTTTTACCCTTTTACAATACTTTTACACTATTTTTAACCCTTTGGTCGGTATAGCTGAAAACCGCCAAAAAACGGTCGAAATCTGTTCAAAAGCGGTCAAAATACCGCCAAGCGCAGCACCTATCTCAACGAAACGTTTTATGTTTCATCCTTGTCACATTTGTGAACTACAAACCAAATTTCAAGTCTCTAGCTCATATCGTTCCCGAGATATTGTTAAATTACACCGAAAACCGCCAAAAAGCGGTAAAATGCTGCCAACCGTTGCACCGGTCTTA
>NW_007471542.1:0-319 GCF_000475195.1 Diaphorina citri
ATTAGCATTTAGCAAACTGCACTGGAGTTCGTGTTTACAGTAAAGTAGAATAGGATACCATGCATATTTTACTTCGACTGTCACAAAAAAAAAAGGAAAATGGAAAGTAAACCGAACGAATTCTTATGTTTCTTTCGTCTTATTCACCAATAGGTGTTGAAATTCACTGACTAATACTCAAACTACTACAGCTATACTTCACAATAATAGGAAAATAGAAAGTAAACCGAACGATTTCTTATGTTTCTTTCGTCTTATTCACCAATAGGTGTTGAAATTCACTGACTAATACTCAAACTACTACAGCTATACTTCACAA
>NW_007471543.1:0-319 GCF_000475195.1 Diaphorina citri
ATGGATAAATAAGATAAGATACCCATCAAATTTACTTAGAAGTTGTTAAAAGTAAAAGTTTCATAAAAAAGCAGTGATGTTTCAAAATTTCTGTAAAAATCATCCTACCCAGGAAATTATTCATGGTCCGGCACTGGTACCAAATCAGCTGATATAAAACCTTCGATTTGAAAAGTGTCTTTTGTTTTGGTCCCAAATGCTCCCTCTATGTTATTCTTACTCTGAGATTATTACTATTATTATTATCATTATCATTATCATTATCATTATCATTATCATTATCATTATTATCATTATTATCATTATTATCATTATTATC
>NW_007471544.1:0-319 GCF_000475195.1 Diaphorina citri
GGGAGAGATTACGTCTTAAAATATTATTAATGCTCGGGACTACAATCCGGATTAAACATGGTAGATTAATAGAATATAGAATGGAAAAGAAAGACATATAAATTAAGCAATTGTATACTCTCGTATGTATACATATACCTACAATGTGTTTTATTTTATTTACTTATTTACACTTTAAGCAACAAGGCCTACCTACTCTAAGGGGGAAGGCCAGATTTTGATTCTGTTGTCGACTTTTTTATAATTAAATAAATTAAACAAGAAGCCTTTAAATTTTCTTCCAATATTAACTGTCTTTGTGTTTTGTATATATACCTAG
>NW_007471545.1:0-319 GCF_000475195.1 Diaphorina citri
ACAGTGGATGACTTATCGTCCCGAAATCGAGGAAAGGATAGGATACTCTGGATAGGAGAAAGCCAGCCGTTTCGCGAACGAACGTCATCTGTTTAAGTGAAAGTTCGCCTCCCAATCCGAGGCTTAGGTATAGGAGCATACGGCCCTAGCGGGCGGGATAACCCTATATTAATGTCGCCCCCCAATTGAGCCCGTAACGTCACTGAAACTTTAATTGTGACAAAATGGAAGCAGGTCTGTATGGGTAAATATTTCCAAACAGCGTTTTTTAGGGGTGTTTTGTGTCCGGAGTCAAATTTTAACAAAAAATAGAAATAAA
>NW_007471546.1:0-319 GCF_000475195.1 Diaphorina citri
CATAATATTATGTAGAAGTGGCTGACTGTAGTAGAAGTACGGCTAGATGCCAGATGGGCACTGTTGGTTGTTTTTCCCATATACCCATATTGACCTTCATTACTTACCAAGATGAAGAGAGAGAGAGAGGCCACTTGGCTCTTGCCAATATCTTACTGTTCATAGGGTAGATTTTGCCCTGTTGAGCAGTTGGCTAGAAAGAAGTATTCCCCCCTGAAAGGCACTTCAAGTAACTCCAGCTAGTAGGTCGTTCATGCAAAGAAGGAATTCTCTCTGTTAAAATAAGCTAGAATGAGTGTCAAAAAAAAGTCAGTCTCCA
>NW_007471547.1:0-319 GCF_000475195.1 Diaphorina citri
CATGATGAGGCACTTCCATATGTGGTAGTGTTTGATCAATTTAGAGCCCTGAAAAAGAAGAGATTAGAGGTGTTACTTGAAATGGGCTGTCTACCTTGTAAGCGCTAAGTCTCTAGTTCGATTCCCACCCGAGGCAAACTTTATACCTAACAGAATGATGTTTGTTCTCGGAACGGCTGGCTTTCTCCTTTCCTTATTTTCTGTTCAATTTCAGAACGGTAAGACATCCGTCGTTACAGTTCCCTCTGTCAAATCTCTAAAAAAAAAAAAGTTTTTTATTTCCACATTTTAAATGTTCATATTTATTCATGTTCTTTTC
>NW_007471548.1:0-319 GCF_000475195.1 Diaphorina citri
CACTATTGGAATTCTCAGTGAATACTGGACGCACATACCAAAGTGCCAGAGAACAGAAGAAACCAGGCGACCAGTGACGGAGGATGCTGGTTTGGTCCGGGTGAGGTCCCCATAATCAAATGGCCATAAGGGCTTTTATTACATGGTGGTTGGTATAGCTAGAAAATTTGCGAAATTCGAAGTTTAAAGTTAGAGGGACAAGGGCACTGATTTTTATAGTTTTCCTTTGTAAATAACGTTGAAAAAAAAAAGTTCAAAGTCCAAAGATGTCAAGTTGCTTTCTGGAAGGTAGCCCACAGATAATACTAGTGGTTCAACC
>NW_007471549.1:0-319 GCF_000475195.1 Diaphorina citri
TTTAAGAAAATAGTAATGAGTTAAACTGGCCCCAGCCATGTCGGAAAATTGAACGTTTCAACTAGCAAATCCTGGCATCCTGGCAAATAGCCTCAGTGTAAATCCTCAAGAGAGAAGAAAAGGGTAGACGGAAAATTAGTCGAAAGCTTTGTTGAAATTTCGTGATACCGGAAAGGACAAAACATGAACATAATAGAAGTAGACGGAAACGTGGGAACAGGCTAGAAAAACGAGGCCTTTCACTGAGATATGAAGAGGATGTTGAAGAAAGGAGGTGTGGATGTGAGAGAAGAATTAGGGTCGTGGGAAGGAAGAGGTG
>NW_007471550.1:0-319 GCF_000475195.1 Diaphorina citri
AGAAGTTGAGCGGTTCATACTTAACCACAGTGACTTGAGCCTCCTTAACACTGGTGATGCCACTCACTTTAATCTCTCGTACTGTTCCGAATCTGCGATCGACCTTACATTCTGCTCGGTCTCCATCTACCCCGATATCAAATGGCATGTCACGGACGATTTGTGTTTTTCCGATCATTTTCCTATTCTCCTAACTCATGATCACCCTATTCCCAATGTCAGTGCCAACCCGTCAACCCCATCTATTTGGAATTACGCCAAAGCAGATTGGTTAAAATTTAAGTCTAAAATAGACTTTAGTTTTATAGATACCTATCTC
>NW_007471551.1:0-319 GCF_000475195.1 Diaphorina citri
GGAAACCTGTCTAAGTGGGAAACCTGTCTAAGTGGGAAACCTGTCTAAGTGGGAAACCTGGATAAGTGGGGAAACCTGGATAAGTGGGGAAACCTGGATAAGTGGGAAACCTGGATAAGTGGGAAACCTGGATAAGTGGGGAAACCTGTCTAAATGGGAAACCTGTCTAAGTGGGAAACCTGTCTAAGTGGGAAACCTGTCTAAGTGGGAAACCTGGATAAGTGGGGAAACCTGTCTAAGTGGGAAACCTGGATAAGTGGGAAACCTGGATAAGTGGGAAACCTGTCTAAGTGGGAAACCTGTCTAAGTGGGAAACCTG
>NW_007471552.1:0-319 GCF_000475195.1 Diaphorina citri
GGAATCTATTAGGAGCACGGGAATCTATTAGGAGAGGGAGAAATCTATTTAGGTTTTTACTGGCAAGGGGGCGGGGGACTTTATGTGCGGAAGGAGGTTTGAGATGTGCTACACGTATTAGGGAATGAGAATTGAAAATTTATAACGCGCGAGCTACTAGGAATTAATAGTGTGAGACAAATGAGAAGAACATTACCTTCTTTTCTTCTTCCTCTTCCTTCTTCTTCTCCTTCTCCCTCTCCTCCTCCTCCTCGTTCCTACCTTCTCTTCTGTTTACTGAGCTCTTACACCGTATACCTTCGCTCACGAAAGTACCTAT
>NW_007471553.1:0-319 GCF_000475195.1 Diaphorina citri
TATCAAAAATAGACCTTTACCTCAATTGCAACAATGTAAGGATTTCCTGCAATCTGATTGGTTCCTTCATTTTGGGTTATGACTGATTGCTGTCACATTGATCTGGATGAACTATAATTCATTTGTATATGCCTCTTTTTGTATTTGTATATTTTTCCTTTGTTGGCAATGTGGACACACTAATTCATTTGTAAACGCCTTGCGGCAGCCTAAAAAAATCGTGACGAAGAAAAATTGGTTTTTGAGGAGTGTGAACGGGCTGTATCTTCTCCCAAGTTACTAGTTTTGTAGCTTCTAAAGAGGAGATACAAGATTCGGT
>NW_007471554.1:0-319 GCF_000475195.1 Diaphorina citri
AGATTTCTACCACATTGTGCAAGATTCTATTTATTTTATAGATGCTTTCTATATTTTCCTCACGATCGAAGGAGAGGATGTTAAAATCTGATCACAATTACAGTAAATAGTCACCTACTACTGGGATAAAGGACTGACTTATGCCTATTTAATCAACATAAATAAGCTCTATACTTAAAGGTAAGTTTTAAACTAAAGTCAATCAACATGGCCTGGAACCCACATAAAGCAGGCAAGTCAAAGGATTTTGGTGAAGAAAAAACTTACTTACCTATAGTGTCAAACTATTTTAGACAATTAGGTAGGTATCAAGTAGATC
>NW_007471555.1:0-319 GCF_000475195.1 Diaphorina citri
AGACCTAAAGAGTTGTACATAATGAAGGTTACTAGGTATTAGAAACCCCCAACATACCAGCACTACTAAAGGCATTACTAATTCCAGAATATCTGGTTTAGAGTCTAGTTCTATATACTTTTTGTAATCATTTTTATCGATACCTGTTTACCTACATATTAGACAGGTAAATACTTTGGTTAATTGACGGATATCCGATTTAGAATCAAGCTGGTATTGAATACTTGGATAAAAGCAACGTAAGCTAACTAAGATATAGTCGCAGGATATATCCATCATATTACGAATAAATACAAATAACGCATTACTTCTTATTATA
>NW_007471556.1:0-319 GCF_000475195.1 Diaphorina citri
TGTGTTCAGTTTTACTTGTCCATACAAGGTAGGTTTTGAGTCAGCTGTGTGTGATACATTCCTAGATTTCCTAGGGTTTATCATGTTTATGATTGATTATTCATACCTTGATGATTTGCAGCTGCACATTTTCATCAGTGTACTCTCCAGTGAAGCACTTGCAAATGGTTTCCACAATTCTGTCAATGAGCAGTTTGTCCTCATGTTTTGGATCCACAACATTACCCGTCAAGTGTCCATACGCTATCAGTTTCTGCAGAAAAGAGAAAGGATGTTGTTGTTAGCTGAGCAGGAATTAAAACAAAGGAAGTGATTAACT
>NW_007471557.1:0-319 GCF_000475195.1 Diaphorina citri
TGTTGTCGGAGAAGATTTTTTTGACATCTTTGCATTTTTCTCGAGAAAATATGTGAACTTAGCTTACACGGGACACACCACCATAAGCTTGCTAACATTATTTCCTATGAATAAGACAGGGTGTGTCTGAAAGAAAAGGTTCCAAGTTTCCAAAACTCATTTTTGAAGCCGCGCCCTCACTTTTTTTCTGGATTCTAGGCTATGTCGATCGACGTTACAGTGTAGAGTGTAGACTCACCTTATAAACTCATCTTTGGGAGTTTGGGCGTTCAAAGAACAGTTTGACATTCGGAAAATAGGTACTTATTCTGAATAAGAA
>NW_007471558.1:0-319 GCF_000475195.1 Diaphorina citri
CAGTGTTGACAAACCAGTTTACCAGTTATGATTTTGATTATTATTCACAATACCTCGAGTTTTTTAGCATCCTAGGGGGAGTAATAGAGGTCAAATGGATTATCACGTCTTACAACTCGGTTGTTGAATATTTTCTAGCTAATCTAGATGAATTCGTACAAGATCTACCTGTCCTACATTTCTACATAACATCATCTGGGGGCATATCTCTCTGGTAGACTTTTCTAGATGTTGTAACGAAAGCTGACGGCATCGGCAGTAGTTATTCGTAAAGAAATTTGAAATAGTATTACTCAATAGAAATTATTATCTTATCATA
>NW_007471559.1:0-319 GCF_000475195.1 Diaphorina citri
TCTCATTTCCTCAAAGAGGAAGTACTTTAAAAAGTGAAACATTTCAAGACGGATAAAAAGTTCAACCGAGATGATGACGTTTCATGATTTCCAAGCTGATATCTGGCGAAGATAACGAATACCTACGTATCAATATCCATCCGAAACTTCAAACTCAATCAACTGAACGGAACTTGGCAACTCAGCACTGTCATGAAATGTTCACAGAACAACTTGGCCTGGCGCACTGCCGTGCGCCTAGATTTTATTTCTATATACAACTTGTTCGGACATCTATTATTATGATTACAATCTTAAGATTCTTGAGGACAGTATTACA
>NW_007471560.1:0-319 GCF_000475195.1 Diaphorina citri
GTGTCCAACAATAGAACCAGAGCTAATTGAAACTTAAAAACGTGAAAAATGATCGACTACTGGTACAGTCACCCTACTCAGCTGCAGCAAGTTTCCTGCCAAGACAAATCTATGGTCAAGACCCGGGCATATTTTTTTTTCCTGAAAAATATTCAACCTGAAAAAATACGCTCGTGACGTAACGCGCAGCGCATTCATGAAACGGGCCCCCAAACATATGGTCTTGTTTACATTTTTGAAATATTTGTATTTTGTTGGTGACTGGTACAGATTGCAGCTTTGAGTTTTCCATTGATTTATTCCTTGAAAGTTGAAAGTT
>NW_007471561.1:0-319 GCF_000475195.1 Diaphorina citri
CTCCATGATTTTATTGCTGCAGGATAATAGGGATATCGGTCTATAATTTTCCGCTATGAGTGCATTCTTTTTAGGTTTCAAAACAGGTACAATTAAAGCAGTTTTCCAGACTTTTGGAAATAAACCATTAATCCAAATATGGTTGAATATATCCAGCAGTTTTTCCAGGGCACGCTGAGGGAGCTGAATAATCAATTGATAACAAATGCCATCCAATCCCGGTGCATGAGATCTACATTTTGCAAATGTTGAGATCAGCTCATTATAGGTGAAAGGTACATTATAACATTCCATCTCTGTATTACTGGGTGACTTCAAT
>NW_007471562.1:0-319 GCF_000475195.1 Diaphorina citri
TGCCCCAAGAAGAACGACAGGATTTAAATGTTTTTTCAACTAGAATTTGGGAATCTACTCATCGTATGATTGATCAATTGGGTACTGAGCATTAGGAGTTTTTCATTATACATACTCGTATGTACTGATAGATTCTGACCCGACTTTGTGAAGATTCATCTTGAAAAGAACACAAGTAGCTTATACTCTTCATACTCGTATGTATCAATGTTCGTTACACCAAGGCTATAAGTAACATACTTGAAAAGTATTAGGTGACTTACCAAATCTGAATCCACTGTTAGGTGTAACATCAGGATCCGCTGCTGGATATAATGGT
>NW_007471563.1:0-319 GCF_000475195.1 Diaphorina citri
CAAGATTTTCATTTTCTTTCTTTTTTTTAGCATTACTTCTTCTTAGTCCTAAACAATGTACAATATTTCTCCCTTCCTTTTTTATTTTGGTTCCAGTCCAAATTTCCAATATCTTTCCATTTTCCAAATCCTTTTTCCCCCGTTTGTTCTTCTTGTCCAAATTATTTTTCTCCCTCCTCCATTGTGACATGTTGCTTTGTGTTTTAGCTCTTCTTTGCTGACAACTGACAATATTTCACTCCCCTCATATACAGTTTTACTTGAGAGTTTCCACACCCTTTCCTATACTGATGGGGGACATACTACGGGATGGGCATGC
>NW_007471564.1:0-319 GCF_000475195.1 Diaphorina citri
CTTATTTTGGACAGTTGTAATTATTATATTACATATTAGTATTAGACAAAATTTACAGAATGGTACAAAAGGATTTTCTCTCTCTCTCTTAATTTTTTCTTTTTTCTTTATCATAAAATAAACCACTGGATATGGATAGGTATTCAGGTATGAAACATAATTAATCAAGCAAAATATTTTACCTGTGAAATATAAAATTTCTCATCACATCAGAATCACTCCAATCTCCTTCATGAATGAATTCGACTGGAACATAAAATCCATCACGTGCTCTTCAGATTGTTACCCCCAACATTTGGTATGTTAGTGATAAGTTGAT
>NW_007471565.1:0-319 GCF_000475195.1 Diaphorina citri
TACATAGGTATTTTTGTTTCGGGAAACTGACCACTGCTCTAATGGAAACTGAATGGAGCGGTTTTTAATTTTCCAGTGGTCAGACTCCCATGCTCTGTGTCATAGCATGGCCTATCCCGAAGTATGTCCATCACTAATCGAGGAAAAAGTCGTGAATTCTTTTAGAATGTTCCCGGTCGGTTCCTAGATTAAAAAGTAAAAATTGAGGAGCTGGGTGCAAAAATGGAAATGTGGATTTTTCGCCCTTTTTGCGTAAAACGGTTTTTTGAATAGAACGTGGTGCGCTCTATCTTCCAGCGTTTGAACTGCAGTGATAACT
>NW_007471566.1:0-319 GCF_000475195.1 Diaphorina citri
ATCTCATAAAATGATTGATTTTTTACCATTTGAGAGATATCCGGAACAAACAAACAGTCAAACTTCTTTAGAGTTCACTGAATTAATGCTGATGATATTTCGCCGAAGAAAAAGGCTTTCAATTAATAATAATAGGTAGTACATTAGTATTGTCTTAACATTCCATGTGTAAGCTTAGTACTCGTAGTAATTTCTCATTCAATAGTGGATACCTATCTAACTCAACTTCACATCTCAGGATTCTCAGGCAAGTTTTACTTGTTATCACTTGACAAGTGACTGTAAGTGATGTTACACCTGACAGACATACACAATACAA
>NW_007471567.1:0-319 GCF_000475195.1 Diaphorina citri
CTCTCAACCGGCTGAGCCAATGCCGGCCAAGATCAAACTTCCAACCATCAATGTTCCTCTTTTCAATGGGGATGTAACAAACTTCCCATCATTCAAGTCCTTGTACGATCAACTGATCCATTCAAATTCAACACTCTCAGACATTCAAAAGTTTAGTTACCTGAAAGGCTATCTCTCTCCATCAGCTGCAACCTGCATTGATCACATTGCATTTGTCGCTCAAAATTACCAGCTTGCATATAAATCAGTAAGTGATAGGTATGGTAACTCTCGAGTCCTAGCCAATGCTTACCTGGCTCAAATCTTGAAATTTCAGTCT
>NW_007471568.1:0-319 GCF_000475195.1 Diaphorina citri
TTATTGTGCCAATACACAAAAAAGGCAATACTAAACAACTTACTAACTACAGACCTATATCACTTTTGACAATATTTAGTAAAGTATTAGAGAAAATAATAAAGACAAGACTTGACAAATACCTACAGACATACAACGTACTGACTGACAGACAATACGGGTTTAGGAGGGGTATAGGGACAGAGGACACACTAATTGACTTGACTACTTACCTATATGACAACATGGACAGGGGAAAGAAGGTAATTGCCTGCTTTTTAGACATAGCTAAAGCTTACGACTCCATACAACACGACAAACTACTACAAGAACTACGAAA
>NW_007471569.1:0-319 GCF_000475195.1 Diaphorina citri
CCAGTCACGGAGTCAATCATTTGCTTGATACAAATTTCTTGACCCCGCCGGGAATCGAACCCGGGTCTCCCGCGTGCCAGGCGAGTGCAGTGACCACTACGCCATGGGAGCTGACTAAGCACGCTAAAATTTGCTCAACTCTAGTGATCCATTGGGGACTAGTGCATTTAACATGCTATTGTTGATTCTGATTTCACGTCGTCTACAATACCTATCAGAAAACCAATTATACAAATCGTAGAAAGGTCGGGTTTTGGCGTTTTCGCATCTATTTTCACATTCGACGGGAAGTTGAGGTGAAAATACTGAAAAGTCTTGA
>NW_007471570.1:0-319 GCF_000475195.1 Diaphorina citri
TCTTTGTAAGCAATTTTATAGCTATAATTTTTCTCACACAAGTCACAACTTCCTCATGTTCCTTGGTCTTCTTCTTCTGCTTCATTTCCATTGTGCTAACGATTTCTTTTTGTTGTACCTACTCTTGATGTTCTTCTGCTTGGGTTTGTATTGAGGTGTTTGTTTTGTTTCAGGTTCATTTGGTTCGGTCGTGATTGAGAGCGCTGACTGAGCACCATGCTTACCTAATGTGATCTTTTGCCTATGAAGTTGCTGATTGCCAAATCTCAGGTGAACATCCACCATGGCGCGATCTACAAGGCTGGTTATTCGTATGGGT
>NW_007471571.1:0-319 GCF_000475195.1 Diaphorina citri
AATTATTTGATCAAGCTGAGAGATGGGTCAACCTGCAAGCGACATGTAGACCAGATGAAGAGGTCATATGTGAACTCTGTTCAGGGGGGAGTAATGTAGTATACATTTGGGTTGGTTTTGGCCAGCTCATATTCTGAATGTGACTTCCTGATTTCCCAGTCTTGTATCTTGCTCCAATAAAAATGATCATCGTTCCTTTTCTTGAAATGTAACCTATTCTGTTGTTCTTAAGAATATAACACGGAGCTATACTAGTAATGAAAGTATTGCAATCGGTCCAAATTTTCAAAATCGGGAAATGGTTGGAAATATCCGTTTT
>NW_007471572.1:0-319 GCF_000475195.1 Diaphorina citri
TAGTTATACGTTATACTGCATAAGTACTTATCTATATAGGTACCTACTCGCTCTAAAGATTTAAAAGAGATTGGTGCTTCAGTGCTTAAAAAAGTTACAAGTAGGTACACCCTAGCCTTAGTACTCATCTACCTACTACATACATCTAACTCATCTACATCTACCTACTACATACATCTAACTCATCTACATCTACCTACTACATACATACCTCTACGTCTAAAATCCACTTCATAAAAATATACATTACTGTCCCATCATTAAGTCCGCTGGTCTTAAAATCCACTTCAACCAAAAGAGGAGGGGGAATGCCAAACCC
>NW_007471573.1:0-319 GCF_000475195.1 Diaphorina citri
CAGTATTACTCGCACTGAAATCACACAAAGGTATTCCCCCCCGGTCACACTCACTGTATTGCCCCCTCCCACCCCCCGCACGAAGGGCCGAATCATGAATTGAGTTTCTGTGAAAGAATAGAATATACCTACCCTGTTTATCTTGCTCCAATGAGACTATCAAGTCCCTTTACCCCAGCAGTCTAAACAAAGTCCCGTTTCTTTTATGGGTTTAATAACATAGTACGATAACAAAAGTTTAGAACAGTAGACCTTGCTTGGTTTAAAAAAAATATATATATAATAGTAAGAAATATGAGTAAGAAAGAAGGACCGTTTT
>NW_007471574.1:0-319 GCF_000475195.1 Diaphorina citri
TCTCTCTTTGAATATGCAAAGAGAAATGTCTAATAATTTTCCCTTGAGTTGCAAAGGAAATGGTTTGGTATACATTGAACAGGGTCGTTCATAATTATGATGGTTGTACAAAAACACCGTGATGCCTACACGAATAATTTCCCTCATCTTCAAGAATGAAAATCGAAAATAGTCCGTACGAATACCACACCGCAGTCTCTGTGGCCTCAGAAAGTTTCCAAGCAGGAATTTCCCTGCCAAGTCAAGGCACATAAGAACAAATTGCATTCACAGGACTTGAAGACAAAATACCAATCCCCAAACATCATCCCGTTCATAT
>NW_007471575.1:0-319 GCF_000475195.1 Diaphorina citri
TAACTTTTACAAATATAATTTCGACATGATATTTTTATTAGGTACAAAACAATTAAAACAGTTTTAAAATAACAAAAAAATAATTAAACAAATAGGATCATTGTTATTTCGTACATTTTATTTGGTAAAAAAAAAGCTTTATATTAAGACCAAAATAATACTTGGTAAAACTTTCAATAACTTAATAAATAAAAAAAAAACTCTTGACTTTTAGTTTTACAAATGTAATATATTTTATCTGTACGCGTATTTCGGGTGTTACCCCAAATTAATTCTCAAGATGATATTTAATTACAACCTTAATTAAATATCATCTTGA
>NW_007471576.1:0-319 GCF_000475195.1 Diaphorina citri
AACGCGCTAGCGGAGGAGCAGAAAGAACTGCGCAGAAACGTATGCGCACAAACACATTAATGCGTTGCCTGCGAGGGATCTTTGCTCGGGACATTTGATGTGACGTCAAAGTTCACAATTTACCGGCATTTTGTTTTATCGATTTATCTCGGGAAAGATTCCGTTAGTCCTCATTTTTCAAGCTATGACTTTTAAACATCACCCAAGTAAGCGCAACTGATCTATTCGAAAATGTCAAAGCAATCGAATGCAGGCGTTTCTGTTTCTACCCTTTCAACTAAATACTAGCATTAGGTATGGGGGAAGAAAGTATTTAAAT
>NW_007471577.1:0-319 GCF_000475195.1 Diaphorina citri
AGGTACAGGTAGGTGGTCTCCCATCCAAGTAAGAAACACGCTCGATGTTGCTTCAAATGATAATTTTCGTACGTCCATTAAACTAAAAGCACATCGCCGTTTTTATTTCATAGCAATGAAACAAATGCTACATTAGATTCGTGTGGTCTGTGTTATAGCATGCCCATCCCGGAGTATGTCTCTCATCAGAGTTTGAGTCAAGAGGGTCTTGAGCCTCCCCATTTGTTCAAATTACCTATCTGATGCCCAATGGAGAAATACATTTATATTAAATACTTACATCTATTGACAAGCTCTCTTCCGGTCTTTCCAATAAATC
>NW_007471578.1:0-319 GCF_000475195.1 Diaphorina citri
TAATAATAATAATAATAATAATAATAATAATAATAATAATAATAATAATACAAAATAATACCTAATAATATTACCTAATAATAAATTTAGATATAGCTAATAATTATTTTTATAAAATGTAGATATAGATACCTACTTATCATCTTAAATTTTACGGACCTAAAACCTATTTTTTGTGTATTTCTCCACTACTGCACTACATAGCGCTTAAAGATAAAAGGCGGTAATTTTTAAATTTCTATTGGGCGAGTTTGAATACTCATTGCATAGTCGAATCGGTTAGGGTTCGCGGTGGTCACGGTGATGACGTCATTCATTA
>NW_007471579.1:0-319 GCF_000475195.1 Diaphorina citri
ATCCACAACGAGTACGTCAGACAACAAGCAACGTACGCTCCTCAGTACACGACTTACCAACCTAAAGCCTATATTCAATCAGCTGAGAGATACAATGAGGACCCTATTGAGATCTTGTCTTACGTTGAACCTACTCCTTTCTATTCAACTGAACGTGATTATTACAATCAACCTTTGACTATTACTGTTGATCAAAGTGGACGCAGTAGTTCCTATCTTAACAATATCTATAAACGGTCGGCTGACTATTCCTCACTCGATAACTATTTGGAACTTTTGAAAATCCATGATGCATTTGACATGTACAGCCCCTCACCAC
>NW_007471580.1:0-319 GCF_000475195.1 Diaphorina citri
ACGCTTCTAATGTGAGACAAGAGTTACTGTTGAGAGTGACCCGCCATTTAGTGCAAGGACTTAAATTTGAAGTTTCAAATGACTCAAGTGACTGACTCAAGTGAGTTTTCAAAGTCAAAGATCAGAAAAAATGAGGAACTAGGGAATTTTTCTTTTTCATTTTGTGCATTCCTCCAAATTTTGTCTACTAGTGTACCTTCGTCTTTCAGGTTTTCGGAAGAAGAAGATACAATAGAGAAACTAGTGTGTTTTATTCACGAATATGAATTGTTCATTAATCTGCTTACATTAGCAACAATAATCTGGTTTGTTACTCCAA
>NW_007471581.1:0-319 GCF_000475195.1 Diaphorina citri
AGTGAACGTTAGGGATGTATCAGGCTCGGAACAACTTCGTCCTTAGGGGTTGAGTTGCAAAACTGATTCAGTAAAAGGCCCCTGGGAAGCCTCCAAGATACATTTTGAATTCCTTAAGGACCTTAAGGTTCCGACCCTTTCAGTGTTGACCATAATTTCCAAATTTCATCAAAATTGGACTACCTGCTCGAGACTCTTTGTAGAACAAACAAACGAAAGGGGGGAAAAATCATAGTAAAATTTGGAAGCAGAACACAATTTGTTTTTTCAACCAGGCCCTCACAAAGGCTTTGGTTTTTGGTCATTTATTTGTCTGTAG
>NW_007471582.1:0-319 GCF_000475195.1 Diaphorina citri
ACTTCTGGGAATTGAACTTGTGGCTTCTGAGACAGCCACCAGATCGGACATAGGCTTTTCACTTTTTTTTTTCTCAAAGAGCGAAAAAAGGTTTCCTACAGTTGAGGCTAAGGAGACACCCTTTTTGAGAGCAACTATGCATTTCGGGACATATTTTAAAATCTTTCAATGAGTTGTTAATCTTTTGTGTTTTTCCTTTTGAAAACCTCACCACACGCTACTGATGAATCTCGTTTTTTTCCCGAATCAAAAGCTAAAACATTTTTGTTGAGGTTTCTCCTGGTATGACGTGTAAATACCAATACAACATAATACATAG
>NW_007471583.1:0-319 GCF_000475195.1 Diaphorina citri
GCCCCGGGCGGGAATCGAACCCGCGGCCTAGCGCTCACAAGGCAGACGCACTACCAACTAAGCTAACTAGGCTGGCTATCAATCGTTAACAATATTTCTTAAGAGAAATTTGACATCATGGAATGGACGAAAACATCAACGTTTGAAGAATGCAAGAGAATGGCTGAGGACAGAATCACCTGTAGACAGAATGTGGAGATAATAATATATAGCAACCTTCTAAAATTCTAAATGGAAGAAGCCGTGTGATAGAATAATAGAAGGGAAATTGGTGTATCCTCGGTGGTGTGGTGGTCAAGGCGCTCGCCTGGTAAACAGG
>NW_007471584.1:0-319 GCF_000475195.1 Diaphorina citri
TATTTAATTCAGTCTGCGGTGCTTAATATTAATGGTACCTGGGTTCTTGCACAGCGAAAATTACTAGAGCAAACACGCAACATCTGATTGCAAACGGTTGATATCAAAGTCGTTCGAGTTTGATAACTCACTGTTTATCAGTGAATTATCTTCCTCGGTAGTGATAACAAAGAGGATAATCTTTACCTTCCGGAATCTTTCAGTGTTTCTCAGATTGTGTTTGACGAAAATAAGGTCCTGGAATGTGTACATTTGTACGTTTGCTAAATCATCGTTATCGCTAATAACACTGTCTCCAAATATGTCTCTACCTAAGTAT
>NW_007471585.1:0-319 GCF_000475195.1 Diaphorina citri
AGGGGGAGTCCATGTCTAGAGCGAACACAATGGAAATGTAAGTGTATTTGCTATCTGAATTGATTTTCAAAGAATATATTAGAGTAATTAGTGAACAAGCACAGATAATATTAACCTCTTGGTCCTGGTGCCCTAATGTTACGAGAAAAAAGTTGTACTTAAGGTCCACCACTCACGCTCAGACCGTGTGACAGTCTGAGCGTGAATGTCGGACATTAGACTCACCTTCGTCTTCTAGATTATCGTCAGACTCAGTGCCAGAATCTTGATCCTCGTCTATTTGAACCTGCAATCACAAATACAATGCATGACTTCGGTA
>NW_007471586.1:0-319 GCF_000475195.1 Diaphorina citri
GGAATAGGTGTATTTTTATTAGAGGACATGAATGCTTAAGTCCTTAAGTGGTTAATCGAAACATTTAGGTATACAGATTTTCATTCGGATAGATTTTTCATTTTGATGACTCATTCAGTTTTCCCAGCTTTAAAACAGCTAAACTAATAGATTCATAGATTCAAGTCAAAGGATGGAAGTTTTAAGGTAGGCAGTAAAAATATTATTTTATGAGCGAGGGTTGATTACTTTTAATAGGTAGGAAATATTGTGCAAGCTACCAGTCTCCTTTTGTTTCCCCTAATCCCTTTGAAACTTACAATCTTAATTCTACGTTGAA
>NW_007471587.1:0-319 GCF_000475195.1 Diaphorina citri
AGATTTCTTCATCATCGTGGTGTTATTGTCTCCGAATATGACAGATCGTAAAAACCAAGTTGGCCGCGCTCCAAAGAGGTTAGCGCATAGCGCATGTTGCCTGACAGGGTTGCCACGGGTCACGTGGTCACAGAGTGTGGCATTTTGATTAATCACGTGCGTCCAAATGCAATTGAAGGTGCTATACCAAAATGTTCTTTGATAAATTGGTTTAGTGCACTTTAGGGTGTGATTGAAGTCAATTAAAAACAAGCTGGGTCCGTCCCTCCGGGAATTTTTTAGCCCGTAGTTTATTCGATCGTGGTTAAAGAATACCTAT
>NW_007471588.1:0-319 GCF_000475195.1 Diaphorina citri
AAATTTCAGGTTCCCATCTTTAGCCATTCAAAAAATATTCAAGGGTCCCCGGACTTTTGAAACACTCTGTATATATAATTTAAAAATATTTTCCAAAGTTTGAAGATAACTCTCTTGGAATTACATCATGTTTCAGCTATGTTTTCATTGAGTACGATAATCCTAAGAGTGCTTTGGAAGCTCTCAACAAGAATGCTCACAAGTTGGACAAGCAGCACACACTCCTCGTGAATTTGTTCACAGACTTTGAGAAGTAAGTTGTTCTTATTGTTGATTTACCACTTTTTTTTTTTTTTTTTTTTTTTTTTTTTTTTTTTTT
>NW_007471589.1:0-319 GCF_000475195.1 Diaphorina citri
TAAATTTGTTTCGGTTGTATAACCATAAGTCTCAAGTCCATATCTTATAACAGATTCGCACAGAGTTTTGTAAATCATTACCTTAATTCTTAATGGTACTATTCTCTTAATATACTGCATTTTGTGTAGAATTGAATTCAACTTGTTTTTTATATATATTGTTTGATTATTCCATTTCATATTTTTATTAAATTGAATACCCAAATATCTCATACTGTTTTCATTTTTTATGGTTCTACAGTCACAAATCTCATGTTCTTGATTTGTTCGATCATTCTCTTCTTGTTTGTCCAAACATTTATTTTCGTGTATTTGAATA
>NW_007471590.1:0-319 GCF_000475195.1 Diaphorina citri
AAAGATGACAAACTCTGTGCTGTGAATTTGAATCTCTCTATTCTACCCTCATATCTTCATTAATTTCTATTCTAATGACAATTTTCATTTTTTTTTTTTCTCTGTTACAGGTATGGGTGCTTTGTTTAAAAGAGACCTCCAAGAATAACAGAATCGTAAGTCCAACTCTAGACTGACTGATGGTCTGGATGTATATCCTGGATAAATAGGTACAAGAAGGTACAAAAGATGTTTCGATAATAGTTCAAATGCAGGAATAATGCATTGACATGACAGTAAACCCACAACGTTTAGAAATTTCTCATGCCAGGACCGTATT
>NW_007471591.1:0-319 GCF_000475195.1 Diaphorina citri
AAGTATTTCATTAGTTCATTACACAAGAGGAAAATTTTCCCGTAGGAAAATTCTCTCATATTAACAGGAACAGGGATCCAATTAGTGTTATGTAAGACAAAGTCTTGCTTCAGGTAGGGATACTAATGGATACAAAGCTCTATGAAAGTCTAGAGTCTAGTCCACCTGATACCTACGTCTATTGTGCCCTTCTTATCAGCATTGTATACCTTATCAGTACTATTGTAGGTGATTGGAAACCATACAACAGAAACCCTAGCAAACTCCCGGTGATGAGGGTTGTGTGTGTAGATTTATACAAAAGAGCTATGAGTGTAAG
>NW_007471592.1:0-319 GCF_000475195.1 Diaphorina citri
AGGTCCGCCTGTCAGGTCTACCTGATACCTCATGAGCACACACACTATCAGATAGACCTGACAGGCGGACCTGATCAGGTGTAGGTACCAGTCAGGTCTACCTGATAATGATTGGCTGGCCCAACAATTAACGGTGCAACACAAATCAATTGCTCAAATAAGTGAGGTTATCTCTTCAGAACTAGAATCGCAGACGGTGTGAGTCTTTATTTAATACGGAAGAAACAGTGAGGAATAATGCGAACAAGCAGGGTCCGTCCCTCCGGGAATTTTTAAGCCCGTATAGTGATTAGAGAAAATCAGTACCTATGTACCTACC
>NW_007471593.1:0-319 GCF_000475195.1 Diaphorina citri
TGAGAATGGAGTTGGTTCATATGTCCCAGCAACAAGTTCTGGTGCCTACCTATATAATTGACCAATCCATGGGTGAGTTAGGTCGTCCTTCATACACAAAAAGCCCGATCTGAGGCTTAGGTGTTGTTCTTTTAGCATCTTTCATCGACTTCATCCTCCGTTTTCAAGTCAAGGAAGAGCGCCGCCTCCATTGGATTATTCCTGGGTTTAGATGTATGGACGAACAGCCCTAAAGGTTAAGCTTCTACGAATCTTTAGTTCGTCCTTCACGACTAGTGGGACATAGCGTCTCGTTTTGATACCTCTACCATCATCAGAA
>NW_007471594.1:0-319 GCF_000475195.1 Diaphorina citri
AGATAGAATGTACACAATCTGTTCTATTCTCTCTGTTGGTTTACCAACGCTTCCAATATAGACGGTAGCAGGTCTCCTTAGATAACTCCGAGCCAGTCTCTCAACAGCCGGAGGCATAGTGGCTGTGAACATGACCGTCTGTCTGTATTTCTTCTTGGAGTTATAATTGGCGAGGAGTTTGTTTTCATCCTCGGCATCCTCTGTATCAGGTTTCAAGTTAGTGACAGGCATGTACTCCAGGATCTTCTGTACATCAGGTTCGAATCCCATGTCTATCATACGGTCCGCTTCATCCAATACAATGTAAGTACACTGGTTA
>NW_007471595.1:0-319 GCF_000475195.1 Diaphorina citri
CATGTGTGTGTCTATCATTGTGTGATCATGTGTGTGACCATTTGGTGCATTTTGTTTCCAATTTAAAATTGAGACCATTGATGGAAGCAGGGCGTAAGTCGGAAAAATGTGTTTTTTGAGAAAAACGGCTTTACATTTTTTGACATTCTTTCCGGGAAAAATTGCAAGATGAATTATGTAGATATGTCTCTCATCATATCAATCAGATGGCGAGAAGAGACACAATGGTTCCCATTTAGGTTTCTTTCATTGTTTCATCAAGGACAAAAAATGACAAAATCTATGTTTGTAATAATGTAATAAAATTTAAAAACCAATC
>NW_007471596.1:0-319 GCF_000475195.1 Diaphorina citri
CAGACGCACTACCAACCAAGCTAACTAGGCTGGCGATCTTCAACTTCAACCCTTGAACTAAACGATGAATCTCTCAGAACTTGTTAGTTTTAAGTTAAGACACGGTGTTTTAATCACCCTTCGGAGATGAGATATCCGCCTGACGGCTTCCATTTTAACTTCACCCAACCTGAGTCGGGCAGTCGGGCTTGTTCTTAACGTAATAGGTAGGTCGGTAATTAGGTAATTACGCATATTATCATTTCAAAGACCCATCAGATATAATTGACATCTGTCCTCACGCAAAGAATGACTTCAAACGCATCGTATGACCTCAGAA
>NW_007471597.1:0-319 GCF_000475195.1 Diaphorina citri
CATTGTTTACACATTAAGCGACCATGTCTTTTGCATTCTCTTGCTCCTAAGAATCTCAGGATCACATACTAGTTATGTCTCAGTTGACACTTGGTTCCAGTCACTCATTGTCTCCATTTGATTCCGTCATCAACGTCCTACAATATGACGTGTATAGTCGTACCTATACTTTGCTTATGTCTTTCAACAAACGTGGATTTTCTAATAGCGTCTAAGCTGAGCTTAACAAGGCAAGCAGATCCCTTTCTAATCGCTCTTGACATCGGCTTATTTACTGGCGTCTTTATCAAGGAAAGGGAACTATGAGGTCCCCACAGTA
>NW_007471598.1:0-319 GCF_000475195.1 Diaphorina citri
TAAACTCCGTATGCCACCACGATCACGCTTATAATGCAGAGAAGAGAGGTGAGGAATAGCTCCATGGGAGATGAGGGAATAAACGGAGTCGCTAGGCCAGGGGGAGATTCTGATTTCATGTTCAGTTCTGCAATACAGACGAGAAAAATATTATTGAGATTAGGGGTTATTTAGGAAAGCTCAAAAGGGTCAAAAGTGTCCACGGGCCGGGTCTCGAGAAATGTACGTATTGTACGTATTCTTATCCTTTGATCCTTAACATCTTCTTGCACCGAGGCATCATATAATGCCAGATATTTAGAGCGATGCTGTGTTATCA
>NW_007471599.1:0-319 GCF_000475195.1 Diaphorina citri
CTTTATCTTGAGAGAGAAAAAAAATAGTTAAAAAACGGGGAAAAAGCGAAGTTACTATTTATGGAATGGACCTATATTTTGTGTTTCTAATTGTATTACATATGTATAAAAACATTGTTAACATACTATCATGTATTTAAACAATAAAAAATAATTGATTGATTGATTGACCTAATCGACTTTCTTTTTTTTAGAGCAAACTGTGAGTCTCATCAATGAGCAGCGCCAGTTCTACATCGAGGATGACAAGAGGCGGCTCTCCAGTTTAAGCAAGAAGGCGACTGAGGACACCAAAATCAGCTCGGCCTTCCGAAAACTC
>NW_007471600.1:0-319 GCF_000475195.1 Diaphorina citri
TTTGGTCACATTGAATTTTTCTCTGGGGGGGGGGGAACTACACATCGAAATTTCCGATCGAAAGAAAGTCCTTTTATTCTTTCGATCTTTTTGAGTTCTTCTGTACTCCCCACGGACAGATTTCATCAGTCCCCACGGTCCCCACGGACAGATTTCATCACCGATTTGCCATGGTAGTCAAAAAAGGATGCCCCTTTAGATGATAAAAACAAAACATTGGCATTATCCCCCTTCGTGCCATCACTTCTAGGAAGTAGTTTTCATCGCCATTTAATAGAGACAGCCGACTCGCCATGGCTTACGAATAGCAAAGGCTAAG
>NW_007471601.1:0-319 GCF_000475195.1 Diaphorina citri
AACACTCCAACTCATAGTGTGTCCATCAGATGGGCTATAACGGCTATAAAAGACATATTTATACTTCCCATTAGCAACCTTCGGGTTCGATTCCCGGCGGAGTCGAAGTTTTTTTGGCTCTGTGCTGAGAGGCCAGTGGTGGTATTACCAGCATAAAAAGATTGATGATGAATGAGTCAAGGAGGCACTTAAGTAATGCTTTGGTACCCACAAAAGTTGTGAAAATGCTCTCTGCTTTTCCACAAAGAATGCATGATTTGATTTTCTTATATTGCAAATTGCGATTGAAATACAGTTGAAATTTTTTGTTGACTCTGGG
>NW_007471602.1:0-319 GCF_000475195.1 Diaphorina citri
AGTAGCGACCAGTGCCAGTGGTGGTATTACAAGTAACAAACAAATGTGTATTAGCAGATAGAAGACATCTAGGATCTCAAAATTTGCTTTGGTGATTTGATTACTTACTTACCCAAAACATGATTAAAACTCGCCTTCAATATAACACAAAGAAGGAATAATTTACCTACATTTACACTGAATAAATTCTAGACAAATAAACTGATTGTAATACCAGAAAGTTTTTCCATTGATCAAGGGCAATTTGCTACGTGTGTTGTTCAATGTTGGATGGATGCTTGTGAATAAATAAAACAGTAGGCTACAAATAACATTGGAA
>NW_007471603.1:0-319 GCF_000475195.1 Diaphorina citri
CCCTCTCTTTCTCGGAAAAAGGTGAAAAAGCACCCTGTCCTTTGAAAAATTTCTTCAAAAAAGTGAAAAAAAAATTCCGTCTTCCTTCGGCTTATTCATCCATTGTCTTATTTTGTATGCTGCCTGTATAGGTAGATCTATAATTTTATTTGCTGACGTTTTTTCTATAAAATAAAAAAAACTACCTGTTGACTGCTGAATAAATTTCGCCACGTTTTGTAGATTTGTACCTAAATACTATAAATGTTCCATTTTCTTTCTAAGCGCATGCGCTCCCTGTTAGCTCCGCACCTGAGCGCATAAGATCGTACTTTGCGCG
>NW_007471604.1:0-319 GCF_000475195.1 Diaphorina citri
TTTTATTATTATTTTAATAATTTATTTATGTAATCAATTGACACCTTTGCTAATTTTTATGACTTGACTTGGACTCTAACCACTAAACGCCACACCCAAAGTCCACCACGTTGAGGGTGGATCTCGCCTAAAGGATTTAAGCATTGATATTGGAAAATCCTAAATATGTACAATGATCCCTCTGACGTAAATTATTCGATAAAAGTAGAATAGAAAAAAAAGTAGAAAATTACACACACTTTACCTTTAGTTTTACTTTCTCTGACCTATAAGACCATGAGGTTCTAACCTTATAGTCCCCGTGTCAAGCTGTATTGCG
>NW_007471605.1:0-319 GCF_000475195.1 Diaphorina citri
TAATAATGCTGGATTCCTTTGTTCCTAATGTGAATGGTTTCATTTACTGCCTGACAGCTTCTTTTGAAGGGAATATGACAGGTTGGCCTTAATGTATTTCCTCATGCGTTTCGTCATTGCATTTTTGAGGGCATTGTTACCAGAGCTAGCCAGTAACTTGGAGAAATAAATAATAGATGGACATAATTTATTATTGGACGGGGCACTCCCGATACTCATTGCTCCTCCTCCTCCTCCTTTTTCTTCTTATTTGTCTACTCCTTTTTTTCTTATTCATCTTCTTCTCCTCCTTCTTCTTCTTCATTTTGTTCTTCTTCAT
>NW_007471606.1:0-319 GCF_000475195.1 Diaphorina citri
CTTTATAATCCGGCCCGAAGGACTAAAGTTTATCATAATAATCCGGCCCGAAGGACCAAAGTTTATCTTAATAATTCGACCCGAAGGACCAAAGTTTATCTTTATAATCCGGCCCGAAGGACCAAAGTTTATCTTTATAATCCGGCCCGAAGGACTAAAGTTTATCATAATAATCCGGCCCGAAGGACCAAAGTTTATCTTAATAATTCGGCCCGAAGGACCAAAGTTTATCTTAATAATTCGGCCCGAAGGACCAAAGTTTATCTTTATAATCCGGCCCGAAGGACCAAAGTTTATCTTTATAATCCGGCCCGAAGGA
>NW_007471607.1:0-319 GCF_000475195.1 Diaphorina citri
ATAGATCGATAAAATAGAAGACTTTACACTAATTGATTTGAGTTGTTCCAATGAGATCCTCGCGAACATTGCTGGCAATCGTTCTGCTACCCATGTCTGGCTGTGGTTTCCAATACCACATTATCACTGAGATTCGTTTGTGTTACAAACTTTACTGGTAAATGAAAGGTTTTATAACAACTTATTAGTATTTAGATAATACGTTTTAGGTACCTATAAATTTATTATAATATTTAGATAACAAATGGATTTTATAATTTACAAGATACAAGTGAAGATTAAACTTTATTATTATATTACACTTTATTAGGATTTTACA
>NW_007471608.1:0-319 GCF_000475195.1 Diaphorina citri
GCCGCGGGTTCGATTCCCGCCCGGGGCGGATTTTATCCTGATGGGATAATGTTCGTTCTCGGAACAGCTGGCTTTCTTGACTTTGTCGTACATTTCTTTCTGTCTTGTAGGTACATTAATTAGTAGTTAATGAGGATACAAATTTTCTACCCCGGCCAGGATTGAACCCAGTACCACCTGCATGATAGTCCGGTACCATGACCACTAAACCAAGACAGATACACACACAGACAGACACACAACACACACGTCCCAATGGCCGAAACCTATTTTTTTTGGGCTATTGGGACCATGAAACGTCCACATCCGTCAAAAAACG
>NW_007471609.1:0-319 GCF_000475195.1 Diaphorina citri
CTTTCCAAAGTCCTGTCCTGCAGAAGTCCACCTTCCACATCCTTTCCTACATGCCTCGGTGGTGTAGTGGTCGAGACGCTCGCCTGGTTAACAGGAGGGTGTGGGTTCAATCCCAGCCGAGGTATGGAATTTAATCCTCAATATATTTTGATTGACCACAATAACAGTAATAGCCTACTGCTGGGGTAAAGGGACTTTTCAGTCCTATTTGAGCAGGATTAACATCAGGGTATACTTATTCTATTCTATTCCTTCCGTCTCCACAGGTAACGAGGCGGCTCAGATGATCCTGCAACTCGACCAGAACCACCTTTCGGCC
>NW_007471610.1:0-319 GCF_000475195.1 Diaphorina citri
AAGCATTTCTATTGAAATCAGCGTGTTTCGAACTTCCTTTATCAGCGAAGAAAAAAAAAAGTGGTTGAGCCCCATTTGGCATTTGGAAAGAAATTTGACAAAAATTTTCAGACAAAGGAAATTTTCTGTAGTAGACGCAATAGTGATATTCGAAGGGGCTGAATGGGGGAGATTTGAAGGGGCTATATGGGAGTAAATTCGAAGGGGTTATATGAGAGGAAAATTGAAGGGGCAATATGGGAGGGTGCATAGGAGCTTCAGACTCTTCTGAGGACTTGTCTAATGGGTTGCATACCTACCTATATTTTCATTCCCTCTC
>NW_007471611.1:0-319 GCF_000475195.1 Diaphorina citri
CAGCGCCGGCCTGCTGATTCTTGTCCGGATGAACCAGGATCGCTTGCCGCCTATAGGAATAGGATAGAATAGAATATACCTTGTTTATAATACCAGTATAGGACTGAAAAGTCCCTTTCCTCTTGCAGTCTAAACAAGTTCTTATACAGATTGGTAATAAATCACAAATAACATTTTTGTCGCAGGTGCTTTGACATAAATAGCAACACAACATGGGATGAGAAGATGAGATTGAAGAACAAGGAATAGGATTTCATTTAGAATGAAGTGAAAAGAGAGGAATAATAATAATAGTGCTTATTTATACTGCTCGTATAGG
>NW_007471612.1:0-319 GCF_000475195.1 Diaphorina citri
CTCTTTATCTTTAACCTAACGTTGTTCTCAGAAGTCTGGAGTTCCAGAGAAATTTTACTTTTCATTAATTAATAGGATGTAGGTAATAATTAAATTGTTGGTCAGAGGCTACTCATCTTTGTGAGGGGAATATTCAGAAATTAAACCAAATGACTGAGGCGGAGGCGGAGCAGGCATTGTTCCCGGGGCTTCACCACCACTTGAGGACTTTTCCATCTCAAATGATTCAAAATTCTATGCTATGCGTGGAAGCTGAAAGAGATCAAGCTATGTATATGTACCTACTCTGAACTCTAAACCCCACAATAATGAAGATTCT
>NW_007471613.1:0-319 GCF_000475195.1 Diaphorina citri
CTAGATCACAAAACAAGCATGAACAGTACAGCAAACAGGAATCTAGCAGGAGTAGAAGAGATTATCAGGAAAGGAAAAGAAAAGATTCTAGTGACAGTGAAGAAAGACACCAAACATCTCATTCAACTAGCAAAGATAAATATGAATCCAGGAGTCATCACAGAGAAAAAGAGTACAAATCTGTGTCTCACAAATCCAGAAGCAGACACTATTCTGACAGTGACAGTGAAGGTGACAACAAATACAAACAGAAAAGTAACAAAAAATATGACTCCAACCAGAAACACACAAGCACACAGGAAAGAAAAAAATACTCAAC
>NW_007471614.1:0-319 GCF_000475195.1 Diaphorina citri
TATATTAAAAATAATAATAATAAAATAAAAAAAATCAGTAATCAAACCCCGATCTAGCGTTTTAAAAGAATGCGCGCTACATTCCAGGCTCCCATTTCGCGAAAAACCGCGACGAAAAACGGCGAAAAACCGACCGCGGTTGTTCGAGACTCAAGAGACGGATTTAATGCAAGCTCGTTCAGTTAAAAACTTGGACTTCGGTTCGTTCAGTCAATTATTTACTCACTGCCACCTTAAGTCATTCTCACGATCAATTGCGTACTCACCATGTGTCATTTTCTGGTTCACCACACCTCCCCATTTGGGTTGCGGTGGAACA
>NW_007471615.1:0-319 GCF_000475195.1 Diaphorina citri
ATTTTCGACCTTTTAAAGTTACTTTTTCGGAGTTTTGACCTCAGATTTGGATTTTTCACTACTTTTTACATAGGAATCGACCGTTTATTAATAATTTTTACCCATTTGCAACTGCTCCATTCAATACAATGTTAATAGCACGATGCATGTTTGTATCAGTTCCCCTTGAGTTAAGCAACGTTGGGCGTGGTTGGTATCTAGTCACGAGGCCAATGAACAGTCCAGCTATTGGCCTCGCGTGAACATCACTGACGGATGTTCTGTAACATTCCTGTCCAGTTGGCCAGTTTCAATCGAGGGGCAGGATGAAAGAAGGCCA
>NW_007471616.1:0-319 GCF_000475195.1 Diaphorina citri
TGGTGAACTTTAGTTCTGTGGTGTTTCGACCTTGCCTGAACTTACTACTTGACTATTAAGACAATGTACTAGAAAACCATTGAAACTACTGAGGTAACGAAATAAAAATAACTAAAAAACCAACTGAAAAAGAACCAACTCAAACTCAAATTCCTTGAAACGAGTGTTTTTCTTTGAAAACCTCAGTGTTGTAGACCGCAGTACGAGTTGAGAGACTTGTTTGAAAGCCGCAAATTCCATTGTACTATACGCTCTGATGATCTAGTGCTCAGAATCTCAGATCGACTTACTTGTGGAAATTGAGCGAATGAAAATAAGA
>NW_007471617.1:0-319 GCF_000475195.1 Diaphorina citri
TGGGAGGTTAATCACACAGACACGTAAATCAAATCACCCTAATAAAAATAAATAAAATAAACGTACGTCAAAAGGTTAATATACATTAATATTATTGATAACTGGGGGGACGATAATCCGAGAGAATTTGAGATGTCTAGTAACTTTTTTTTTTGCAATTTTTCCCTCTTTTGCCATTTTTTCCTTGTTACTTTTCCCCCCGACTTTTTGTTGTTTTTTCCCACCACTTTCCTAGTAGGGCAGTGGGGGAAAAAGACACAAAGTTCCCCCGTACCTATGAGGCCGTTTGTTGAGATCTTTAGTAAATTTCCCCTCTGAC
>NW_007471618.1:0-319 GCF_000475195.1 Diaphorina citri
ACCAGAACCCAAGAACAGAACAAGAAATTCCATTCCATCATTTATTTGGTGGTTTTTTCCTTAAAACATTGATGTGTGTTATTTCTTAGTAGTTATTTCTTATCCCCTGCATTAATTTAAAAAAAAAGTAAAGAAAAAAAAAAACATGATTTGATCAAAAAACTAAAATGGTCATGGGTTTTGGTGAGATAAGTTACAGTTATATGGAAAGTCATGGGAGAACAAATAATGATAACTTGTTAAGGTGCCTATGAAATGAAGATGGGAACAGAAACCTAACTTACTGCATTCTTTAATTTAAACTTTTCTGCATTCTTTA
>NW_007471619.1:0-319 GCF_000475195.1 Diaphorina citri
TTACGCCCTCATAATTATATCCCCTGCCATTGTACTTATTAGACAATAGAGAGTTTTTGCAACCAAATGAGCGTCTCGTTAACTGAACTCTTTAACGTTGCTTGGCAAAAACTCGGTTCTACGCATGTGTAATTGGATAAGCAAAAACGAACACCTAAATAAGCAAAAAATATCAGATCTTGCTAAAATTATGAGATGAACATTAAACAATTAAACTTACCTCGACTGCACATCCCATGAGCAGGATCGCCAGAATCAATCGACGCCGATGCATTGTCACCACCCAGTTGCACGTTGTTCTAACGATTGTATATGGTTT
>NW_007471620.1:0-319 GCF_000475195.1 Diaphorina citri
AAGACCATAGCAGTTACAGTTCCGTCCCTTATACCTTTTTATTACTATTGTAATAATAAAGGAAGGACGGACTAAAAATGAGGCTTAGGTGTAGGGGCAAACAGACCTAAAGGGTGAGTTTAGCTTATACTTACTCGGGACAATTCCACAGAGTTTCATCGGGTAGCAAGGCGTGGTTATTGAGTTTAATATGAGTGTACAGGTCTACTTTGGTCTCGGTCTTGGTTTTACATACAGGACAAGAGAGCCAGTAGATTTCACGTCGTAGGTAGTTGACTAGTTTCACCTGCGGGGGAAATGAAGATACGATAAAAGTTAT
>NW_007471621.1:0-319 GCF_000475195.1 Diaphorina citri
TTACATCCTAACTAGGTTGTTTAATAAAAGCATGCATATTGTGTTTCCAACTCGAGTCGGAAGCTTGCTTATAATATGCATGCTGTTGGGGACATATATGTGTAAAAGGGTTGCTTAATAGAATGATCTAATCGCAGGTTACACTAAGAGGAGATATTTTAATGTCCTCAAAGTAGGACACACATCCAATAGATGTCACATGATTATTTCTGTTTTATTAGAATTAGGTATGAACCAACTTTTTTCCCTCTACAAAGTCCTAGACAATTTTGAGCCCAGAACCCTATGTTATTGCATTAGCTACCAGAGAGTTAAGAAG
>NW_007471622.1:0-319 GCF_000475195.1 Diaphorina citri
GCTGACTTCTTCCTGGCGTTTCGTCTTCTTTATGAACGCACCCGGAGAATGCTTAGAATTTTGATATCACGTTCTCGTATCTACCTAATTCTTACATTGCCCTTGGAAGATTGATACCAATTTTTGCTGAAGAATTGAATTTTACAGATCTTATTCCATATTTCGTCTTATATTGTTTTTCTGTAAGAGAATCAATATAGGATTCGGTATCTACTACTCGTGAAGAGGATTACTCATAACCGTGTTATTTTCTGGCAAAAATGTTAATCTTATTCTGTGATAACCTGAAAACAATTTAACAGACACTAAAATCACTCCA
>NW_007471623.1:0-319 GCF_000475195.1 Diaphorina citri
TATCCAAACCTGGTCGACCTATATAACAAATTAAAGGTCTTTTTACCAGGAACACGAAAATGGTGGTGCAAATTTTGTGCAGAGAACCGTAAAGCCAAAAAAACTGGTTTTTGGGGGATTTTTTCACATTTTCTCACACAAATGAGCTCTGATCTTGAAATTTGTCGCGACGACCTATGAACTCAAAGCGAGAAAGCTCTAGGCGCACGGCAGTGCGCCAGGCCAAGTTCCAGCCTAACGCATTTTAGATAACACTTCAGTCGTTAATTTAAGACCGGTTTTAGCGTTACCTATGTTAAGCTACGCCGAGGAAGGCCAA
>NW_007471624.1:0-319 GCF_000475195.1 Diaphorina citri
TACCTACGTAGAACGTTGCAGATAAAATTCAACATTTAATTTCAATAAAATACCTTTTAAACAAAGAGCAATTAGTTGATAATGGAATTCACCTCATACCCTGTATATGATAATGGAAAAGAGGAAAAAAAATAATAATAATATGGTGAAAAACAACGTGAATTTTTTAAAACAAGAAACAGAAAGCGAAAATTTAGAAATGAGAAAACATGATAAACAATTGTGGCTTTTGTGGGTGTCGAATTTGTTTTTGATGTTTGCCTCACGCTTGCTTTTACTTTTCTTTTGAACAAGATGGAGGAATTCATTTGCACATGGG
>NW_007471625.1:0-319 GCF_000475195.1 Diaphorina citri
AATAGTAGGTGGGTACTTTGAGATTCAATGACAAATTTACACTCTGAAAAATCTCTTGTAGGTATGTCTTGAAAAAAATTGACTGAGTGTAGTGTAGAGTGTACTTAATACAACAGTTGAAATCACACAAGATGAGGCAATTTTGCAAAAATTAATTAAAGAAATGGGTGTTCAGGTAAGTAATTATTTTTAATTTATTATTTTTTTTTCTTTTTCACAAAAATAAACTGGGTACCTACTTCCCTAGGCAGACACAAAACAAAAATCAGATGATTAAAAACCAGCGAGAAGCAAGCATTTTGAGAGAAATGTTTTTGGG
>NW_007471626.1:0-319 GCF_000475195.1 Diaphorina citri
GGAGATACCTCTCTCCTCTGATTCATACTTCAGTTCTTGAAATGTCTTTTCCTGCATACTGCGGCCATCACCAATGTGCACTATGAAAGATTATGCTTTGCATAGTGAAGAGTCGGTCACTTTGAAATCAAAGTAATCACACTTTGCTTTTGATATCTATTAGTAAGTCTGGCTCAAATCCAATTCATAAGTCTCTACCTACCTCTATCTAGTGTAATCTGCTGTTTCTTTGGCACGCCAAGCAATGACTATGACTTAATACCTTACATTCAATCGAAGATAACCATTAATGAACTCTGCGCTGGTGTAGCTTAGCAAC
>NW_007471627.1:0-319 GCF_000475195.1 Diaphorina citri
ATCTTGGATCGGACTCAGATACTCAGGTAGTAGAGCATTCACCTCTGTCCTCTGATCCTCTTCACAACCATAGATCATTTCTATCCACAGACAACTCTCTGTGGAATAGAATAGATCATTTCTATCTAGATTGTAGAATAGAATAGTTCTATCCACAGACATAACCCTCTGTAATAGAAGGTAAAACCCACGTCACTAAAGACCTTTGCAGACTCGCAGTGACGGTAAAAGTCTATTAAACAGACCGATTTTAAAAGAACTAGACAGAAATCCATTCAAGGTGTTAATTTTTGTTTAACCCTTTCGTGACCACTGGGAC
>NW_007471628.1:0-319 GCF_000475195.1 Diaphorina citri
CGTTATTATAGCGGCTTCAGCTGTAGCCGAATGGTGATGGTAGAATAAAGAAAGGATTTCTTTTTTCACCTGGTTTGGTTCGTTCTCGGAAAAGCTGGTTTTCGTCTATCTTGTCCTTTCTATCTTACAGTTCTCTCCATCACTTTGTTTGTTTGGGTTGGTTGGTTTGTTCGATAGTTTGTCTGTCCGTCTATCTGTATGTGTCTGTCTGTTCGTTCGTTTTTGTCTAGGTATCCTATTTTGGGACGAAAAGACCTGCATTTTTACTGTTCCCTCCATCACTTTGTTTGTTTGAGTTAGTTAGTTGGTTTGTATTTCT
>NW_007471629.1:0-319 GCF_000475195.1 Diaphorina citri
TCTTCATTATGCATCCCCAGCTCCGTCCGTCTCATCTGTGGGGAGTTGCAGGAATATTGCCACCTCCCTGGGATGAACCCAAAGGTCAATGGGTGCCAGGTTGGTGGGATGGGCACTGCAGGTGCCCATCGAAATGTAAAGGACATGTCCTTTCAAGTAGGTAAACATTATACATTTCAAATAGGTCATTCGCCCCATCTCAGCAACGCAGTCCATTCTGTGACTCTACTGGATTCGTGGATTCCCAAGTTTAATCAGGACTCTGCAGTGAAAAATTGACATCAATCAGACTTTACGAATATTATTAGACTCGTGGACT
>NW_007471630.1:0-319 GCF_000475195.1 Diaphorina citri
CATTTCTTGACATATGTTCTTCTGGGTAGTCATATCCTTGTTATGTTCGGCGTCCATGATATAGGTCGATAGTATCGTTTAAAACGGTCGATAGTTAGATTTTGGACAATATCGTTAAAACGGTCGATAGTAAAACTGTTAAAACGATAGTAAAACTGGGCGATAAAACGAAAACTGGAAGTTATAACAAAAATTAGAGGTTTTAAAAAGGGAAAAAGGTTTAAAATCGGAATAAAAGTGGTGACTGAGAAGAAAGGACAAAAGTTTTTTCACGTCCTGAAAGAATCGGTAAAATCGGTCTTCGCGTAGGAGTAAAATT
>NW_007471631.1:0-319 GCF_000475195.1 Diaphorina citri
TGTACATATATGTGGCCCGCGAAGTACCTCCCAGTGTAGGATGTGGCCCGCATACACATGGAAGTTGGAAACCCCTGTGCTAGATATAGGTACTTCATGATATATGTATTGTATCCCCAAAGGATCCATTTAGAACTACTCATAATCTGTGTAGTTTTCAATAGACCTGTTTGTGTAGGGTCTTTCCTTGACTTTTTCCATTTCAATTTTGAAAAAGTCAACAATATTATTATCATTCTCTCAATATTATTATCATTCTATCTTAAATCCATTATTGGATCAGTTCATCCACACTATTGTCGACTTTAAAAGTTCGTCG
>NW_007471632.1:0-319 GCF_000475195.1 Diaphorina citri
GTATTATAAGACAATTTCCAATACAGGATGTCCTCTTGTCTCCAGGGTGACAATTTTTTTCCCCTGGGAAGTATAATAAGAATTTGATCGAGTGACATGAGTTCTCGACGATTTTTTTTACTTTTTGTAAGAGGTTTTATAGAGGGAACTGTAACTGCTAAGGTCTCATCGTCCCGAAATCGAAGAGAGGAAGGACAAAGGAAGACAGGATAGGAGAAAGCCAGTTAGTCCGAGGACGAACTTTATCTGTTTAGGATAAAATCTATGGCATTTTTCACATGGAAATTATCGGAACTTACCAAATCTTACGCAATAATGT
>NW_007471633.1:0-319 GCF_000475195.1 Diaphorina citri
GAAAATTATATAATATAAACTTGAACTTTGATTCCATATATAATTTCATGTCTGATTTATTTTTTACATACATAATACATATTTTAGTGATTCTATCATTATGTTTTCGACCAATCGGATAATATCAACCTACTATAGTAGTTGAGATTTTTTATACAAAACTAGACGACCTAGTTAAATCGAAAAAAACTTTGGAAAAATGGAAATTATAGTAAGACTGGATATATTCATTTCAGCCCTGATATTCCCCACTACTTATGATAGATATGCCTCGTGTAGTAAAGTTACACAGACTGTTTTGCAGTGGATAAATCCAATA
>NW_007471634.1:0-319 GCF_000475195.1 Diaphorina citri
AATTAAGTTTAATTTAAGATAGATAAAAAAGAGAAGGAAGAAAAGGGAAGAATGAAGAAGAGTGACGAATAGAGAGAGAAAGGAAAGATTAGGAAGAGGGAGGGAGAGAAAAAAGAGAGGAAGGAAAAAGGAAGAATGAGGGATGAAAATAGGAGAAGGGAAGGATTAGTTTCACAGGGAGGGAATGTCTTGATGTGCACGGATCTTGTTCTGGACAACACAAAGTTAAAGACATCAACCATGTCACACTGTCACAATCTACATTGCAGCACGTAGTTTGAATGGAATGCGTGGGATAAAGTCCTAGGAAGGAAGAGAA
>NW_007471635.1:0-319 GCF_000475195.1 Diaphorina citri
ACTGATTAGATCTTTTATTACATAGGCTATGATATGATCAACAATGATTGGTGAGTCTTTGTTAAAAATGAGCTAACTGATGGCTAATGGTGTGCTTCAGCAATTTCAAAACGCGAGATCCATCCTCACAGGTGCCCAAGGTAAGTTTTGCCTGATACTCGAAATTGAAATATGCTTTCTACTTTCTACCAGGTACCACTCAGCACTGAATTTTTATAACTCTCAGCTAATACGTTATATTCAGTAGATAATAATTCGATATCATGGTCAAAACTGACGTTAAAACCGAGCATTACGTCGGTAGCAAGCCGATAAACAG
>NW_007471636.1:0-319 GCF_000475195.1 Diaphorina citri
TGACAAGGATGCGACACGAAACTTTTGGTTAAGACCGGTGCAACGGTTGGCGGCATTTTACCGCGGCATGCAGCTGTCAGGTGTAATTTAACAATATCTCGGGAACGGTATAAGCTAGAGACTTGAAATTTGGTATGTAGTTCCCGCTTTTTAGCGGTTTTTGGTGTATTTTAACAATATCTCGGGAACGGTATGAGCTAGAGACTTGAAATTTGGTATGTAGTTCACAAATGTGACAAGGTGCAACACAAAACGTTTGGTTGAAATGGTTGCTGCGCTTGGCGGTATTTTGACCGCTTTTGGACAGATTTCGACCGTT
>NW_007471637.1:0-319 GCF_000475195.1 Diaphorina citri
AAAACAACAATATCATAACTTCAATGGGAGTGAACACCTCTTCCCTACTTTCTACTCCCTTTATCACTGCTATCCCGTTCCTCTTTGTCCCTCCTAACTTTGTCCCTATCATTTTCCCAATGTTCTTCTCTTTTGTCCCTTTTTATGTTACCTATATGTTTGTATACGTAGGTAGGTAGGTAGGTACATTATTTTCTATCGAAATATAGGTAGTCGCTAAGCTACAAGAAATATAGGAACCTAGGTAGGTAGGTACCTATATTATTTCAATCGAACGTGCTGAATGTACAAAGGGTGTGTCCATTTTTCAGTCCTTTGT
>NW_007471638.1:0-319 GCF_000475195.1 Diaphorina citri
TTGACTTGGTTTGTTTTTGTCTCATGCACCAATTGCAACATACATGATGCAGTTTGCACCACTGTTTCGGTGTTCGGATTTGTGTGAATGCGGTGCGCCAAAAGTCACCCTCTATATTTCTGGTACAATACGTACGTACGATGTTATAAAAAACTGAAAAGGAGGTAGGTGGAGGGAGGGAGAGACAGAGAGAGAGGGAGAGAGAGAGCTAATTCTACATATATTCTAGCCATTGCCAAATTCGAACATGTTAGCACATGAACCCAGAAAAACCGATTGAATACCTGCATAGTCGTAAATGCATACGACTAACGTTTAG
>NW_007471639.1:0-319 GCF_000475195.1 Diaphorina citri
TCCGAGATGTAGCGAAGACGGCCGACGATTTCCGATTCGACACGGAACTGACCGACAGCTCTAACTGGCTCGTGTCGGCACAACGCGTGGAGTCCCCGAAGCGAGTTCACTCGTACACCAACGATGATGAGTTGAAGGAGATATTCACGCAAATGGATTCTGCATTGCTTTCGACGTCCAACAGTGAAGTAACGCTGGAGCGAGCGCTGAGTGAGACAACTTTGGATTCCGTGGAGATGCCGTTTGGTGCGAAATGGAACACAGAACTGTGGAAGAAATACTATGATTCTCATAAAGCTGGAGACACTACGACCAAACC
>NW_007471640.1:0-319 GCF_000475195.1 Diaphorina citri
ATCTTTTAACTTTCTTACTTTCTATTAAGTCCCCACCACTCCTGGTTCTTACATGGGCAACTATACCCTTCTCTCCTAATCCCAACTTGGGCATCCCCCCTCCCCAACATTGGCAACTCCCCCACCACTTCTAGTTCTTACAGGGGCAACTACCCCTCACTTCTTATCCTTTCATGGGCAGAGGTCTTTCACCCCCGGTAGGTAACCATGATGAAACATTGTTATTGAGGTGAGTGCTCCTGACTTTGGGGTGGTGCACAGACTTTGGCGTGGTGCAACTTAGTGCACGTTCATTTTGGCGAATCATGCCTATCACCAA
>NW_007471641.1:0-319 GCF_000475195.1 Diaphorina citri
ATCCTGCTGGAACAGGGCTGAAAAGTGCTATTCCAGCTTATGTATACAGACAGAAATATGTATAACATAATAATAAAGCTGCTTATTGAATTTACTTCTGGGGAGATATGATAGTAACAAAGTTTTTTTTATCACATTGATAAAAGAACTTGGAGGGAAAAATATCATTCGTGGACAACTCGAAGACACCTCCACTCTCCACTGGGTGAATCTTGAGAAGAGAATAAAATTAAAACCTGATGGATGACCTCACCTCCTTCTACCATGGGTGATAACTACACTGCGTGATACTGAAAAAATGATCCGAGAATTGATTGTG
>NW_007471642.1:0-319 GCF_000475195.1 Diaphorina citri
CAGAAGAGCAAAGACTTGGACGAGGCGGCGGATCCGGACATTATTCCGGCCAAGTTCGGTGAGTAGATTTCAGGGGGAGGTTTCTAGGGGGAGATTTTTGAAGGATATTTGGTGAAACGTGAAGCTTAAAGTGGTTTCAGGAATGAAGGTAGCCTTGATAACGATATTTTTTTTAAATGATTTGTATTTGATTTGCCTGGCCAGTTCCATGAAAAACTTTCGATTTTGTACTTCGTTCCTCTTAACACTTTGGCTACCATGAGGTAGCCGGTGAACTCAACGAGTCATTCCCCGTGTACCATGAGGATACCCGGTGAAC
>NW_007471643.1:0-319 GCF_000475195.1 Diaphorina citri
ACCCGATGACATTTTCTCGGGAAAAAAGTAAGGAGTATAGATAGAGCTGACGAGGACATAGAGAAAGAGAGAGAGAGAAAGAGAGGGAGAGAGAGGCGAAGAGAGAGATAGTTCAAATAATAAATATTGGCTTTCCAGGGACTTCGAATTGGGGCAGCGAACTACAGGCTATTTCAGGATTTTCAGGCACTCCACACATCATGCTTCCATCACCGGACCACTTGCACAGTCCAGGTCTCTCGAACATTGCACTATGGAGAACACGGACTGTTTAATGAGGGAAAATAGAGTCGAAGACAAAATCCTATAGAGAGGAGAA
>NW_007471644.1:0-319 GCF_000475195.1 Diaphorina citri
GGATTATTGAGATATTGAAAAAAATGCTACAATGCTGCAGTGAGCACCAAAGTTGTGATGTAATAACACAAAGAAACTCCATTTTTTTCTCCTGTCTCATCTTCTGACTTTGTCTTTGTCTTCTTCTTCCTCCAAATTAAACTTACGAAAATTAACGATAAACATCTCTTGAGGGCAGACAAAATAGGGTGACTGTACCAGTAGTCGATCATTTTTCACGTTTTTAAGTTTCAATTAGCTGTGGTTCTATTGTTGGACACTGTTATATTTTAATTTTGGTGTCAAATTAAAGCTAAGACTTCAAATTTTTTATGTATCT
>NW_007471645.1:0-319 GCF_000475195.1 Diaphorina citri
TAAAATAAAAAATAAAATTGAGATAGGAATACACTTTACTATGTACCTAGGGTTAGACGTACCATTGAACTCGTGTATGTCCACACTTATGTTGGAAATGGCGGACATGCGGAAAATAACTATGTTGTGCGACAATGTTTAGGTACTAAATGTTAGTCGTGATACGATAGTTACCCAACATATCCATAGTTAGGAAACATTGTCGCACAACATTATAGTCCGATATTTCCAAAGGCCAGCCAGAACCAAACGCCGCCCTGGATAATAGCATCCCCCACTATAATTTACCTGTTGAATGAAAACAAGAAATCTTTAATCC
>NW_007471646.1:0-319 GCF_000475195.1 Diaphorina citri
ATAAGTAAGTGTGGTCAATATTCATAGTTCCAGAAAAGACCAAGAAGTCAAAAGCATTCTGAGAACAAACTATCTGTATCTTGAACATCAGCTGCTAAGGACCCAAGTTCAACATCAACTGGCGCCCAACTTTCAAACAAGACCTCCATTGAAGAATACATCAAGAATCGTAACATAATTAGTTCATGCAGAATACCTAATGGATTTCTAGTTTGTCATACTATCAAAACGACTGATCTACCTAAATAAAGACAATCCAAAAAGTCCAAATGTGCAAATTATTCTTCGAATTCCCAATGGTAAACGTTTTACAAATTAT
>NW_007471647.1:0-319 GCF_000475195.1 Diaphorina citri
GTTTGGTATCACCCTCATGTCCATCTTCATCCAAGGTTCCATCACGAAGATTGGATGGCGGCTTGGTTTACATGTAGTGACAGCGGTTGTATTTCTCACCTTCTTCCTTGGAACGTGTTACCGCTCAGCCTCCCTTTATCACCCACAGGTCAGCTCCCATGGTGTAGTGGTCGCTCGCCTTGCACGCGGGATACCCGGGTTCGATTCCCGGCGGGGTAAAAAAAAAATGCAAATAATAATATAGCGGAAAAAATCTCATCTCTGTCACTGTCAGATTTCATTATATTTACATAGATTTGTCAGCTCCCATGGCGTAGTG
>NW_007471648.1:0-319 GCF_000475195.1 Diaphorina citri
GTACAAAGGTATTCTTTAACCATGATCGAATAAACTACGGGCTAAAAAATTCCCGGAGGGACGGGCCCAGCTTGTTTTCGTTCGAAGAGACTTCAGAGATATAGTACGTTTAAACTTAAAAGTTAATCAAGTGGCATCATGAACAGTAGAAATCTAATCCAGTTTTACCGCAGACAACCACAGATCTATAACGTTTGACCACATCAGTTCCTAATTGATCACCCGAGTTAAGTAACAAGGAGCGTGGCCTATTTCTGGACACGTGATAAGCTCGTCTATGAACACGTGGTAAGATGGTTGTCAGAAATTGGATTGCACT
>NW_007471649.1:0-319 GCF_000475195.1 Diaphorina citri
TTTTATTCGTCAAACATTATTTCATTTCACTCTCAAAAGTCTCAAATTTCCAACGCAGCTTCAATTTTTCTCCCTCTTTTCTCCCACGCTCATTTCCCCCCCCTAAATCCCCCTCCAAATTTCAATTTATACCATTTAGGTATCCCCGCGCCCTCCTTTTACAACCGTTTCCCCTGTTTTCATTACAATTTGTTTGGCTCTCTTTTTTATACTTCTTCAGGTGAAAAATGTATTCATTAGGGAAAGGAGCAGGAAAATCTTCTTCGCTTTTAATAAGAAATTGTTTGCCAGAAGTTGAAGACGGAAAGTAAATGAGAGA
>NW_007471650.1:0-319 GCF_000475195.1 Diaphorina citri
TGGGAAGTAATTATATGTCATCCCTCCCACGTTGTCTTTTGTCCCATGTACTCGTCCTCCTCTTTCCCTCCTCCTCCTCCTCCTTCTTCCCTTCTCCTCTTCATTCTGCTCTTGCTCCTCCTCCTCCTCTTCCTTCTCAACTCTTTCATCACTTCCTCTTCCCCTGTCTTCTCCTCCTCCTCTTTCTCATCCTCCTTGTTCTTCCCTTCTTGTCCTCATTCTTCTAGCCCTTCTTCTCCTATACTGCTCCTCCTCCTCAACTCTTTCATCTTCTCCACGCCCTCCTTCTTCTCCTACCCTCGTCTCTCCCTCTTTCTCC
>NW_007471651.1:0-319 GCF_000475195.1 Diaphorina citri
GAAAACTGAAACTGACGCAACAGTGAAACGATTGCAGAAATTTATTGCACAATTAATCAAAGAGAAGAAAGACTTGGGAGAACAGTGCTCGGAAATGTGTAAAAGCATAGAGAAGAAGTACAAGCAAATTATAGAAACAATGGAAGAAAGACACAAAATAGAAATCAAGAAGAATACGGAGAAACATTTGGCAGCTGAAAAAATAAGGAGAGAGAAATGGATCGACAATAAAACACAAAAAATCAAAGAACTGACCGTGAAAGGTTTGGAGCCTGAATTGTTGAAAATGACAAATGCTCATCAAGAAGAAATTGCCGAA
>NW_007471652.1:0-319 GCF_000475195.1 Diaphorina citri
TCACGTACATTTGTAGGTACTTGTAAATTCTATTCAAATAGAATTAGGTATGTGTAGGTACCGCAATAGGGAGAAAATATAAATATATGTATTGTGTACATTTTGAATTTATAGGTAACTAACTATATGTTTCTACTACTTAAATTCTAGGATTTCTAGGTACATGGGTAGGTATGAAGTTGTCGGGAATCATAGAAAAATTGAATGTACATATTATACCTAGCAATTTTATGCTGAAGGTACCTACTTATAATAATAAGGTACCTAGTGGAGTGTTCTATAGCCTTTTATAAAAAATATCAATACTAGGTACTCAACA
>NW_007471653.1:0-319 GCF_000475195.1 Diaphorina citri
TATTTTGTTTACAGACAGACAGACACACACACGGACCAATGGCTGAAACTTTGGATTTAGGCTCTAGGGACCTCAAGAGGTGTTCTGGCAGTTCTGGCACTAAAAACTGACCATCGAAATTTTGACGCGATTACATTACTTTCCTTCCTATAGGATAAGGAAAGTAAAAAGGAGTATTGTCCTCATTTGGGAAAAAGCTCATATAGGATCTCCGAACAGAGGATAGACCCCTATAAATGGGGCCTAAATGGTCTAATGAACCGGATTTCTTTTAAGTCATGGAATATTGCAAATGTCCGACCGAAAAATAGATGGGTTG
>NW_007471654.1:0-319 GCF_000475195.1 Diaphorina citri
TCAATTTTTGTTCGTAGTGGAGAGATTCACGTATTGTTTTTAGAGATATGTATGTTTATTATTGTTTTAGAGAGATATGTATATCTATGTATGTACATATTTAGTATTGTTTTAGAGACGTGTCTAGAATACGTTAGGAGACTGTGCTTACAAGATTCATTTATTATTATTAGACTATCAAGATCAAATGGGCATTTTCGTCACATACCTCACCCAGCCTGACTGGGAAAAGCCAGCAGCAATCAATTTCCCAGACGGTCACCCATCCAGACACTAACCACGCGCAATACTTCTTAACTTCAGTGATTCATTGGGAACT
>NW_007471655.1:0-319 GCF_000475195.1 Diaphorina citri
ACAAGGACGTCAATACCCATGTTCAAGGAACGTAACGGTGCCATAGATTCCTCGAATGTTCCCTGTTAAAGTTACGAATTCTAAGTAGGTGAACAAGTCCGAGGGGGTTACTATAGGTCGGACTCCAAAAATTTGGAGCATCCTTAAAAAAAAAAGATAATTTCACTGTAGATTTTAATGGGGAAAACTATTTTTCTCTCTGTTTAATTGGAAAAAGTTATGACCGGTTTCTTAAGGGAAAGTCGTGTATTTCAAAGAAAAAACAAAATGTCTCAGATATTTTTTGTACGAAATGACCTCAGGAATCTACCGTAGGATT
>NW_007471656.1:0-319 GCF_000475195.1 Diaphorina citri
GAACGAACCTTATCCGCTACGGTCCGGGCGGAATTCGGACACTCGGCCCAGCGCTTACAAAGCACGCGCGCTACCAACCATGCTAACTATTAGGCTGACATATACATACCTACTGTATGTTTAATATGAACCGACAACAAAATAATACGTACAAAGTGTCTCTAATTGACTATTGGCGAACATTTAGTTTTCCCCCAAGGGTTTGTTCGATTTTGATGGAATCTGGCAAAAATACAGAATACATTTTGTCATTTGAGTTTCTGGGCCCGATAAAGCCTTTCGGGGCCCCGCGGAGGCACTTTTTAGCTAAATTCATTTT
>NW_007471657.1:0-319 GCF_000475195.1 Diaphorina citri
CTGCTCCCCCTTTCACTGATTCCACTGGAAAGTTTTTCATCACAAAAGAATCCAACTCTTTCCTCCCTCTTCCTTTCTACCTCCTATCTCTTCCCCTCTCCACCTTCTCTACAATTCTCTTCCTTCCATCTCTAATTTCCTTTCCCTTTCCTCTCCCCATTGTCTCTACCTCCCTCTATCTATCCTACTTCCCATTCCTCCCTCTCCTCCTCTCCCTCCTAGAAAGACAGTTTTGTTATTTCTCAGGAAAGTACCCATACAAAATTGAAGGAAAGAGGAAAAGTTTTTTGTTTATATTATTTTATTTTGAGATAAGATG
>NW_007471658.1:0-319 GCF_000475195.1 Diaphorina citri
TGAGGCAACACGATGAAAACCAGGCCCGGGAGCTGACGTCGGATGAGAGACGTAAGTTTTGCGCGCTACCTAACGATTTTGTACGCCGCCTAACCGTGTATTAATGTACGTAAATAGGGTTAGGTTGTGCGAAAAATAACTCACAGGAAGTAATCGATCAAATGAGGCAACACGATGGAAACCAGGCCCGGGAGCTGACGTCGGATGAGAGACGTAAGTTTTGCGCGCTACCTAACGATTAAGGGTTTATATGTAGTCTAATTAGGGGTTAATAAACCTAACCCTTTATGAAGTCTTAATTAGACTGAGCTGACGTCCG
>NW_007471659.1:0-319 GCF_000475195.1 Diaphorina citri
ACTTTAAAGTCTAAATTATAGGATCACAGGGAAGTGTGTTACAAAGTTGGTCAGAACTGTGTAAGAAAGAGGTGGTCAGATTGTGGCGTTTTGATAAGTAAATAGGGGGACAGAAAATGTGAAAAACTAAAAGAAAGTGTGACAAACAACAAAACAAACATCCAAGAAATCATCAATCTTCCCACAGATATGGGTAAATTCCTAAGCCCAAAAGTTGCCGAACTTTTCGTCCAACCTGTGGCTCGTGTGCGCTGATATGGGGCGCAATATATTAAAAAATTAGCGACATTCATAATAACTAGTTAAGTACACATTCCGC
>NW_007471660.1:0-319 GCF_000475195.1 Diaphorina citri
TTAAAAAAAATGTTTTGACCTTCAACATTTTCCACGTATTTTATGACTTGCCATTTTCGCTTCTCTCCCTCTTCTCCTCTTTTTCCTTTGTCTGATTTTCTTAAAAAAGTTCCCCCTCCCTTTCACCCTACTTTTCTTAATTTGAGTTTTTCTTTCAGCCATTTTATCTTGGAGGTTTTTTCCCATTTGTAGAGCTTATTATTACCTACAATCAGTAGGTAACTACCTATGTATACCTATAGGTAGTTCTGTGAACTGTAGAACTCATTCAGAAAAAGAGCCCAATGGAGCACTTAGCAAATTCCTTTTTTAAGTGCTC
>NW_007471661.1:0-319 GCF_000475195.1 Diaphorina citri
TCCTAGTTGAAATGTTCTTTCCTTTTGGGAAACTTTCGGAAATAGAAACTCTATTCCGATGGCCATCTTGTATTTCCTATGATTTAGTACAGGCGCCATCACGCCAAATGAGGGGAAACGAACTTTACAAGAGGGGAAATTCAGGTCACAAAATACAACTATGTCCGCCAGCCAATCATTATCAGGTAAACCCGACGATAAGTACACCTGATCAGCTCTACCTGATAGTGAGTGGCTGAGCTTTGTAGTGGATATTTGATGAAACTGATTTCACTGCTGTGTTTGGTGTTACACGTCTGTGCGTACTTGCGTAGACTGA
>NW_007471662.1:0-319 GCF_000475195.1 Diaphorina citri
ACAATCAAAACGATTCATGATAATTCACATAATGACCTATTGACAAACTCAATACCCATAAATCAAGCCTAGGCATATGAATAATGTATTGCCCATCACCTTATGTTAACATACCCAGTATTGGATGGCCAGATGAAGTCACATGTTCTCTAGATATATCCAGGAATTAGGTGACTAGAATAACTCTTAAGGCTATTGGACTCACTGTTTTTAAAACTGTCACAAATTTTCTAGTCTACCTAAAAAAAAAAAATCTGGTGTGAACATCACACGACTTTCTATTACATTTGCAGAATACGTAGGTATTTGAAAAGAAATA
>NW_007471663.1:0-319 GCF_000475195.1 Diaphorina citri
CCTTTTTAAAACTTTCCATGGTATTTAATATTTTTACTTTCTATTACACTATGTTTCTCATTGGTTGTGTTGTGATGTCTCCTTGTAATCACAGTGTTCTGGATGAATCGGGAGGGATTTACTTTAATAAGAAATGAGATTTTGCATGAAGAATCGTTCACCTCTCCTGAGGGAACAGGTTAAAGTTTGATACAATTTTAGGCCTAAGTACCTACCCCTCAGGATGAAAGGATTATGAATATATTTGAATGAAATCTAAAGCTTATTACAATCTTTCATCGCTTGTCCTGATCATTGGTCAAACCGACTAGGTCCTCTT
>NW_007471664.1:0-319 GCF_000475195.1 Diaphorina citri
TGTTCAAATTTTGCTCTTCCTTCGCCCCCTATTCGTGTTTCTATGTCTTATTCTTCCTTATTCCTCTATTATTCCTTGGTCTTCTTCTTCTCCTTTTGTTCTTCCTAATTCTCTCCCTTCCTCTATTCCTACGTTTTCCCTCCTCTTCTCCACCTCCTTCTTCCTCCTCTATAATTTTCTCCATTTTATTTTCTATTAGTTTCTCAATTTTCTCACAGTTTGAAATTGATTGGGGTTTCCGAACACATGTCTATTTTCTCCCTCTCCGTCCCTTTCTCCCTGTCTGTCTCTCTCCTCTTTCTTTCTCCTCCTCCTCTTT
>NW_007471665.1:0-319 GCF_000475195.1 Diaphorina citri
TTTTATTAATCACTATATCACTGGAATTAGTTGAAAGGTTGTAACTTATCAGATTCAAGAGAAGAAGCGTAAAGAAAAATGAAAATTGCAAACTGCAGAGATTCAAATCATTCAAAAAGTAAAAAAATAAATGAATGCACAATGCAACAGCATCAATGCAAATGAGCGAATGCAAGCAAAATGCATTCAAAAATTTTATAAACAAAAGCGTTCACGGAGGTGAAGAAAAGTGGCTTACTGCAAAGTGAAGCCAAATTTGAGCCACTTTGTCCAACTGAAGAAAAAAAAATATATTTTTTAATTTTCAAATAAGCCGTTG
>NW_007471666.1:0-319 GCF_000475195.1 Diaphorina citri
TTAGCAGTAATAGGTACAGTGACTCAAAATTTAAACTAAATTCCATTTAGGGAAGAGCTATTTTTTATTTATTTATTTTTAGAGCTATCCCCTCCACTCTTAACTTTCCTGTCTATCATATATCCTAACCTCACAGACTCACACGTTAAAGGGGAGAGCTTATCGTTTAATTTCAATTACACTACCTACCTAACCCATCACTAGAGTGTTCAATACAAGTACACACACAATCCTGTGTTCAATACCCATGAATAGGACACGCATGAATACGTTCTGTAGGAAGCTACCAGATACCTCCTGTATACAGGGTTGTATCACA
>NW_007471667.1:0-319 GCF_000475195.1 Diaphorina citri
CCTCTGAAATGTTCTTGGACATGTAAAGATAGGCGTAAAAGATATGCCCACATCACAAGACATCGTTAGGGCGTGTGCTCAGAGCAACAAGTGTTCTCCAAGGAAAAGAGAGAAAAAGAAGTCAGAGAGAGGAAGAAAAGCACAAGCTTTCATCATCCTTATTCTTGGTCGTATATGAAATCTGTCAGGATTAGTGTCAGAGTCAAAATAAAACACCGCTTCTCTCAACTCAGAATGAACCTAGAGTGAAGAAGAAAAAGAAAAGAAGACGTGAACTAACTCTGCTCTGGAAGGATGAGATTTACCTAGGTACATAATA
>NW_007471668.1:0-319 GCF_000475195.1 Diaphorina citri
ATAGTGAGTAGCTGGCTTTAGTTGCAGCTAGTTAGCTACTAAGTAAGCTACACCCGCCTGTCAAAAGTGTCAGGTCTAACTGATAGTGAGTGACCGACCTTAGTTCACTAACTTAGTTGCATAGCTACTTAGCTACTAAGTAAGCTACACGTGCTTGTTCACTTTAGTTTCAATCTTATCTTAGTGAATGATAATTATTGCACATTCCATGGTGTGTTGTGCAGTCTGTTTTGCGTTCTTCTTGTTAAATATAAGAAATGAGAAAACGAACAGCTTGGAGAGAAACGAATTGTATCATTTTAATATTTCGACTGACTCG
>NW_007471669.1:0-319 GCF_000475195.1 Diaphorina citri
GTTCGATCTCAGGCAAACGCAGATTTTTTTCAGCTCTTTTTTTACCGCAAATAATTGATGTTTTAGATTTTCTTGTGAAAGCTTAACAGTTTCCCTTCTTTTTATACCCCCATTTTTCGATTTTCATGACCAAAAATAGATTTCTCTCATGATTTGAGAAGTAAATATTCTGAAATTATGTATTGAACAAAAAACTCCTTGAATAACGTAGGGTGCTTGTGTTATGTCACAATTTTTGGTCCTCACTGTAGCGTTGTAGGATTTTAAGCACTTAATGTTCACCTAACATGCTTGCACCGGTCGCTATGTGCATTTATAT
>NW_007471670.1:0-319 GCF_000475195.1 Diaphorina citri
TGGCACCGGTCGCTATGCGCATTTCTATGTCATAGCTACTCATTTTCCTCACGAGGCTGAGTGGGCCCCGCAACAGCCCAGTCACGGAATAAACATTTTTATTTCCACCAAAAATCTAAACTCGTTTTGACCTTACCTATTTTACATGGGTTCCAGTCGATATCGGTCGATTTTAGTGTGGACACACCTTAAGGCCGCATAATTGGTACTAAAGGTCGCGCGATTACGCTTCTAATGTGCGGCGGGCTTTAGAGTATAAATCCAGGGGTCATATTTTTCCTAGGATGACTAAAGCTCATGTAATAGCATGTTACATTGT
>NW_007471671.1:0-319 GCF_000475195.1 Diaphorina citri
AGGTCAACTTTATCTAAAAACTCTAAAAAGTCCCATTAAAGAAGATAAAGGAGCATACATTGGTATTGAGAGCATAAAGAAGTCATTTGAGAAAGTCGAAGGCAAACACGTTGATAAACATAACACCCTCAAGAGCATCACCTACTTGATAAAAAAAGCAGAAAAAAGAGGAATATTTGATGGAATAGTGGGGGAAAACGTGAAAAACAATCACCAGTAGGTATAAATGTATAAAAAAATATTAAAGTATTTGCTAAAAATAAAAAATACATATAAAAATCAAGGAAGAGGGGGGGGGGAAATGCAAAAGCGTCATTCG
>NW_007471672.1:0-319 GCF_000475195.1 Diaphorina citri
GTAGTAGTAGTAGTAGTAGTAGTAGAAAATAATTGTATTTATTTGAGAAATAATTACAAGGGGTTGGCAACATTCACAACATACATATAAGTACATAGTTATAACATTAAATATTTTGAAAAGCAGAAACGTGAATACTTATTAAGTTAACTATAATTCAATAATAATGACTTTTATCTATGTTTTCAATAAGTACCTATTACTTTTCTTACAATATATGTACAATAAAAATTAATTGGAAAAAAAAAAACTATTGAATACATCATGTACCTACCTAAAATAATAAATCGAGTACAATTACATTTTTGTTTCATTTTCA
>NW_007471673.1:0-319 GCF_000475195.1 Diaphorina citri
TATTATATTATCTTTTGATACGGACCTAAGACTTCTTCGTACAAGCAGTTACTGTTATGGAACACTTTGATGTAAAGTACTTTCCTACCTCTACGCCCCACTACTTTCTCTAACTAGGCAGCTTAAGGTACTTACAACAGTAGGTACAAGTCTCTCTCTCTCCTCTCTCTCCCCCTCCACCTCCTCCCTCCCTCCCTTGTACATAATGTGTCTACCTTTTCAAATCTTTCTTTTGTTTCTTTTTTTTTCTCTGGCATTAACTTGACCTTCCTATAATTTCGTCATCTTCAGGGACATTGCTAATATCTTAACATTGGAT
>NW_007471674.1:0-319 GCF_000475195.1 Diaphorina citri
ATCAACGGTTTAACCAACGAGGAAACCATTGCACTAACCAAATCCATGGTGGACTCAGGTAGGTAATCCTTTGAAAATAGTCAGCAAAGTTCTACGAATTTGGAAAGTTTTGAATTCTAAAGGACCCAAGATCAATTTCCGAAAATGTGTTTGCTTTCCATTACAAAAGTAATTAGGGTAAGTGTACCTTTTATTCGCCCACCTAAGGGGTTTTCTTGACAAACAGGTGGGCCCATAAATGGTACGTTTTTTAGGTGGGCGAATGGGCGAATACATGGTACACTTACCTACCCTACGTAGAAAGTATTGCATTTTTTTT
>NW_007471675.1:0-319 GCF_000475195.1 Diaphorina citri
AATATTAAGGGGGTACCTCTCGCTTCTAATATTAATCCTTAATTGATCGTTAAATAATAGTAGGTAACACGGGTGGTTAGGATTTCTCGCTACATTGGAAATATAGTTCACACATCGGATGTTTCTTCTTATTTGTAGGGTAGGTTGACCACACTCCGCTAGTAAGCTTACAACAGGAGAAGTTCTAAATGCCCCGGTGACTATCCTTAGGGCAGTATGATGAACCACATTGAGTTTATCCAGCTCTTTAGTTCTGGCTGAACCGTAGACAATAGATCCATAGTCCAACACAGGTAAAATGTATGCATGGTATAATCTC
>NW_007471676.1:0-319 GCF_000475195.1 Diaphorina citri
AAGAAAGAGTCTAGCCAAGATATAATAATTTTGAAGCTCCAGCTGAAAAAAGGACAATTGAAAATGGTATTGTTCTAAAATTTAGAAATGCCTGCACCCTGCACCCTAACGAAACTTTGAATTTTTAAAAAGTCCAGAGGGGTTTGAAGAACGATGGACCTTGCGAGTATTCAATATGTTATATGCCGTTTCTAAGCTTTCCATTCTATAAGACAAGATCTCCAATGCAAAGGAGAAATGGAAGAGAAAATCGTGGGACCTCTCATTGCATTTTAAACTGAAATCTAATCCTATGAACCTCTTTGAAATTTTAAATAGG
>NW_007471677.1:0-319 GCF_000475195.1 Diaphorina citri
GTGTATGCTACAATTGCTACATCTAGTCACTCCACCAAGGGAGAAAAAGGGGACCAAAAAGTCTCCCTCCGACCCCTCCTCTACTCTAACACCCAAGCACACACACACCTAGAAAAACAAATACCCATTTGTGTGTTTGGCCATTTTTGACATTTCGCATATACATAGGTAAGGTATGGTTTTTACAAACAGTGGACCAGGGGGAGGGGAAAATATGAGGGAGAGGAGGGGAGGGTGAAACATGTGGAGGCAGAAAAATATGAAATTATTCATATGGGGTTTTCACCAAAAACATATACACCAGGGAGGGGGGGGGGGG
>NW_007471678.1:0-319 GCF_000475195.1 Diaphorina citri
TGATGCACAAAAACAGTCATGCACTCAAGTTATCTATGTAAGTAAGGCATGGCAAGAGACCCACCCGACAATAGCAGACACAATACCGTGTCTCCAAGGTTCAAATCAATCTAATAACCAGCGCTCCATACAGCATCAATCTATTCTCGGTGGATTTTTATTAACATTGTTATTTTTCCTTGATTGACGACAGAAATTTCTATTAACAAAATGCTTTGACAAGCATCGAACATGGAGTGCAGTGGCGTGATGAGCTATAAGTAAATACGAATATAACAATAATATTTATACTGCCCGAATAGGACTACATAGTCTACTC
>NW_007471679.1:0-319 GCF_000475195.1 Diaphorina citri
CACTGGGGATTACGTAGGATCATTTTAGACGCAGGCAAATTATTTTATTTAATAAACCATTAAAAAATATAATAAAATAAATTTCTTCCTGGAATTCTAATGAATTGGTATCCAATTTCTAGAACAGGGTAATGGAGGTCAGAAGTCAATGTGTTATGTCAGAAAATTGCAAATCAGTAGGTAACCCCCAAAAATCAAATCAATTCGTGATTTATTAGTGGTGAAGGTAAAATATCTTCAGAATTTTATGGGGATCACAACACATTACCTATTCCTATAAGTGTCTCTTATAATATTCTCATCTTCAATGTGTTGACTT
>NW_007471680.1:0-319 GCF_000475195.1 Diaphorina citri
TGCGCATCAGGCTGCTACTCAAATGGTTTTAGATTTAGATAATGGTTTTGTACCCCCATTTGTGTACCGTTTTGTTATTAATAAAAATTTGTCATATTTTTCTTCTTTTTCCACTTTTATTGAATTTTTTGGGAGCCTTTTTTTTATCGATTCCATTTTTTACTTTCCTTATCCTATAATAACTTTGCTTTGCTTATCCTATTATAAGGAAAGTAATGTATTTTTCTTCCATGTCTCCCCTTTTAAATTCTGATATTTTTTGTCTCTCTTTAAAGTTCAACAATTTTCTGTGACTGATGAAAATTAAAAGAATGAATAG
>NW_007471681.1:0-319 GCF_000475195.1 Diaphorina citri
CGGCATTACCAGAGTAAAAAGATTGATGATACGAGAAGATGAGAATTATAGTAAAAGAATCACTTATGGGTAATGCTGTGATGCGCACAAAAGTTGTGAAGAAGCTCTACCACAAAGAATTTATGATGAATTACAAGTTACCTACATAGGTAAGGTTTGTACACTGCAAAAAATGCTTAAAGTTTTATGCGGGTGACCGAAACTTGGCCTGGTGCACTACCATTTTATCCAGATTGTATATTATTCATACTCAGAGTGTGTGTTTGTGTTACGTATATTCAGTAGGTACGAGTAATTTAGTATGTGGTATTTATGAGTA
>NW_007471682.1:0-319 GCF_000475195.1 Diaphorina citri
AAAGAAACCTGGCCCGGAGGGCCAGGTTTCTTTTTATAAAACGAACTTCTCTGCAAAGTTTGAAGGACTTCGCTGGAAAGCTCGAATCCAGAGAAAAAGTGAACATATTCGAGCTTTTTTTCAAAACTTCGACACTGAAATGCGGCCGAATAGAGTTCGAAATGTAGCCTCTCTGGAAAGTTTTAGTGACTAGCACCGAAAGCTAAAATCCAGAGAGGAGTGAACTTTTTGTGAAATAATAATAATACGGAAGAATAGGAATAATCCCTGATCTTCGCCGATTGTTGCGATTTTTTTTTTTTTTTTTTTTTTTTTTTTT
>NW_007471683.1:0-319 GCF_000475195.1 Diaphorina citri
CCGCCAAGGCAGTAGGTATCTAACTTGTCAACTTTTCACATTCAATTTCAAAAACCCCAACAAATGAGTGAGCACCAAGGAATTGTTCTTGGTCAAACAAACAGTAATGTGTAACGTAAACATGGATCAAAACTCTAATTGTCCCAATTATCACCATGATGTTTACCCTACATCATTCCAATTGTAACAACTTCGTCCTTGATTGAATCAATTTTGATTCTCATTTTCCTTTCAACCAACTCCAAGGTCGTCTTACTACCCTAGATAATTTCGTCCAAGGTCGCAGCCTTTGTCGTCCCTGATCATATTGGTCGCAATG
>NW_007471684.1:0-319 GCF_000475195.1 Diaphorina citri
AGAACATTCAACGACTAGAGAAGGAAATAGAGAAGCAAACACTGTTAATCCTTGAGAGAAAACGTCACTTAAACCCAGTATATAATTATATGGTATTATTAAATAGCAGCAATCTACCAGTACAAGAATTGATTAAATAAAAATACAATATACATATACGGATCAAAAGTACCTAAGGTCTTTATGTTGTCCTATATTAGCTATTTAATCAACAGTCCTTCTGTAGGAGAACGCTAACCAAATTTGCCGTCCGATGTTCTTGTTTTCCCAACAAAACAAACTTTTCATTATTTGTAGACAAAACGGTTTGGTCTCGTGA
>NW_007471685.1:0-319 GCF_000475195.1 Diaphorina citri
TAGCTGAGTTTGGGATTCTTGGTCAGCTCTGACTGAAGTCTTTGAAGAAATGTTGGGAAAGTATTAGTTTAACCAGGAAGGTAACACATAATACCTATTTGTTTAAATGGGAACACAACATGTCGATCGACAAATCCCGAGTGAGTGGAAACGCACCGTAAGCTTTCAATCCTCTGATTAGACATCCTAGTTAGCTTGGAGGGTAACGCTCTCGCCTTCTAATCCTTCTATGCGCTAGGTCCCTGGTTCAAATCCAGTCTGGGGCGAACTCTATCCTAAACATCTAAGGTTTGTTCTCGAAACGACTGGCTTTCTCCTA
>NW_007471686.1:0-319 GCF_000475195.1 Diaphorina citri
TGGACTTCGGATCTGGAGGTTGGTGGTTCGAGTCCAAGTCAAGTCACAAGATTTATCTTGTGAGTCATAAGATTTAAAATATATCTAGGTGTAGTAAGAAGGGAAAGACATTTGTGATAAGCATTTGAGCATGCATAACACAATTAAAATTACATGATGGTAAGATTTCAGGCGGTGACCGTACGCCGTACCGTACATAAGCTTACTGGGAAAACTTTGGACCTTTATGGCCAGGATTTAATTTTGATCAGTTTTCTTAAGAAACCTCTTCAACACAGTTAATCTTTTGTTGAGATATAACAAGTACCTACACTTAGCT
>NW_007471687.1:0-319 GCF_000475195.1 Diaphorina citri
TATCCGTGGTACAAGTCATTTTCCTGTTCTGGAGTAGGTTTGCTATCGTCCATACTTTGGTCGTTTTGTCAAGTGAATAATTTAGTGTTGTCTAGAGATATGTTTGGTTTGTTTGTTATCGTAGATCATGATTGTTCGGAGGACCATCCAAACAATTAGATCGTTTGAAGGTTCTTTCAGTTTTAGTGATGCTCCTCTTTCGCTGATGTCAGTTCTCCAAACCCACCTATCCTTTTTACCATAATGACCCTCTGTGACCAATTTGAAATCTGGCTGCAATCAAGACCCTATTCTGTTCGGGACAAATTCATCCAAACCG
>NW_007471688.1:0-319 GCF_000475195.1 Diaphorina citri
TTCGAACAGATTTCAGATTCGATTAGCTCAGAAAACAGCATGTTAAGTGTAATGACCTTCTGTCTTCTGAGCATATGTTATGTATTAATATAAATTTATTGTGCGTGAGCGTGTGTGAGTTGAACTGTTGAAGTGCGTCCCAAACCTTGCCAAATATTATGTCAGGTGGAAATCTAGGTTTATTCGCTCTCCGATCTCATTTCGTGACATATGGACTAAAGGTTGGCACATCAGTGGCAGGTACCTTTATGTTTTCGGAACTTTTCGGGTTTCGGGTCTAATCTCTCTCCCGTCTTTAAAAATGTCATGGAATTAACAG
>NW_007471689.1:0-319 GCF_000475195.1 Diaphorina citri
AAAAAAAAAAAAAAAAAAAAAAAAAAAAAAAAATTGACCCGATTACATTACTTTCCTTCCTATAGGATAAGGAAAGTAAAAAAGAGCATTCAATAAATCTTGGAGGGGACACCTAGGTATATTTCAGAATTTCAGATACCTATTAATTGGTTGGACAGTTTTTTTTCCCTTCTTCTTCAACTTCTTCTTCTTCTTCTTCTTCAACTTCTTCTTCTTCTTCTTCTTCTTCAACTTCTTCTTCTTCAACTTCTTCTTCAACTTCTTCTTCAACTTCTTCTTCTTCTTCTTCTTCTTCTTCTTCTTCTTCTTCTTCTTCTTC
>NW_007471690.1:0-319 GCF_000475195.1 Diaphorina citri
AAGAGACTAAAGCTAGCTTTGGTGGATAAATTTCTTTACTAGATTAAAATTTTATTGGTTGCTAGATAAAGGTACATACATATCTTTAGCGATCGGAACACAGGAAAACAAAAAGTATTGTAACCACCAAGTTTACCAAATGGCTTGGGAACTAAGAGTTTCTGGGAATTTATGTCATAATTTTACAAAAATACCTTTTTTTCTGATACCCAGTTGGTTTTAATCATCGAATTTCGAAAGATCACAAGATTCTCTAGTTCTGAAAACACTATCTACGACAATTTTTACTGTGTCTTTAAAGTATAAGGTATAAGGCTTT
>NW_007471691.1:0-319 GCF_000475195.1 Diaphorina citri
TATTTAAAAAAATATTTTTTTTATTTTCATAGTAATTGATTGGAATTGTTGGTCGGGGCTAGTAATGAATGGTATGGTAGCACGTGACAACTGCATGCTCCGTCTGGTTCATTGATCAAACCACTTGACTGCATAGTACATAGATTCCTCATAGTGCATTAGATTCCTGGATCTTAGAATTCCTAGCTCCTAGATCTTAGATTTCCTACCAACCATCACTGAAACTATAGGGGTTCAGTGAACTCACTCAAAACAAGGGCTCACGAAGCGCGTCTGCCTCTCAAGCGCTAGGTCGCGGGTTCGATTCCCGCCCGGAGCG
>NW_007471692.1:0-319 GCF_000475195.1 Diaphorina citri
AGAAAAATTCCGCTGGTCCTCATTTTTCCTGCTCTATGACTTTGAAACATCACCCAAGTAAGCGCAACTGATCTATTGGGGTAGGGGATGGGAAGGAGAAAATAGGGAGAAGAAGAAGAGGAAAAGGAAAAGGAGATAAATGTCAAGATTACATTCTGATCTTTTATTTTTCTTCCCACGTCAGTCAGCTTGTTATACTTATGTATCTTGTAAGTAGTAAATAGAATTTACGAATTATTGGTGTTCTTTTTAGTCCGTCCTTCCTTTATTATTACAATAGTAATAAAAAGGTATAAGGGACGGACTATTGTATTCGCTT
>NW_007471693.1:0-319 GCF_000475195.1 Diaphorina citri
AATAAATAAATAAAAAAAAAATAAAAAATAAAAAAATAAATAAAAAATGTGCACCCATTTGATGAGGGACATACTACAGGATAGACATGCTACAACACAGAATACATGAGCAGTTGTTTCATTGCTATGAAATAAAAACAGCAATGGGAAGAAGAAAAAAAATATTTGCTGATTCATAGCTTCCACACCTTCTCAACAGTTACAAACATTACCCATTGGACAGGAAAATGATCTAATGATCAATTCCTTTGCATTAGTAAACAATGAGAATCTTTTGTTATATATTTTTTTTTTTTTTTTTTTTAATCTGCCAAAATTG
>NW_007471694.1:0-319 GCF_000475195.1 Diaphorina citri
TTCAAGTTTCGTAGGGCTTGTATACATATTATGTATAGGGACTTGTTAGGACCAATAAAGTGTGTGAGGGGGCCAAGGAGGAAAATGCAGCAGAGAAAATTTCTCCTAATCGTAGGTAGGTATGTGCTTATGTATATAGGTACTTAATCGTCTTGACTTGACTGGCACTGTAGGTACAAACCTACAAACTGCAATTAATCAAGTAATAAAACAATTGCATGCTTCCTGTGTAGGAGACTATGTATTAGGACCTATAAGACTATTAACTCTCTTATAATGCTAGACTGCTTGTCTATTAAATTGAGGAGTTAAGTATCTA
>NW_007471695.1:0-319 GCF_000475195.1 Diaphorina citri
TTGTCTTTGAGAACATTGATGAGCTCTCTCTCTTTCTCTCTCGTGGGATTAATAAAAACCTTATGTTTTAAGTTTAACCCCACTTCTTCTCCTTGTTGTTCTTCTTCACCTCCTCTTTCTTCTCCTCCTCCCCTTCCTCCTTCTTCTTCTTCTTAGAGGGAAACACAACAGTGGAGGTATTATCATCCCAAAGCTGGTTACCAGAAAGTAAAAAGCTGAAAGCTGCCATCGAAAGGGCCTTTCAGCCCTATGTCGAAAGTACCTACCTGAGAATATTCGAAATATGAATGCATTTTTTTTTTTTTATTATTATTTTTTT
>NW_007471696.1:0-319 GCF_000475195.1 Diaphorina citri
CACAGTACATGCCATTAATATTTATGGGCATTAGAGTGAACTTTTGAGTTGTATGGCCGCCATACACGCCATACATATGTACACGCTACGCCACTGCGTCTACCGAGGCCAAAAAAATCACTCAATACAAAAAAAATAAATCAGAATTCTGGATAAATAGGGTTAAAACTAAAAAAGAAAAAAAAATCTAAAAGAATCACTGGAAAAGTCTATGCCTTTAATAACAACGGACATATATGTTAAACTTCACAACTTTTTAGTTTGACCTTAGTTTTTTTTAAGAGGTTTGACAGAGGGAACTGTAACTGCTATGGTCTTA
>NW_007471697.1:0-319 GCF_000475195.1 Diaphorina citri
AAAATTTGGACCGATTGCAATACTTTCATTACTAGTATAGCTCCGCTATACTGTAGTAATAGAAAGTAAAAAAGTATAGTAAGTTTGATATATATTATCTTCATAAACCCTCAAGAACCGATCCAGATATTGCTTAACCTCAGTGGTCCATCAGGAACTGGTGCATTCAACGTGCTAAAAGATGACCTTGCTTGGTCTTTTGAAAGGACAACCTTTGTATCGATTCTATTTTTTTTTTTTCTTTTTTTTTTAAAGAGGTTTGACAGAGGGAACTGTAACTGCTAGGGTCTTATCGTCCCGAAATCGAAGAAAGAAGGAA
>NW_007471698.1:0-319 GCF_000475195.1 Diaphorina citri
GTAGAGTGGGGGTGTAGTGTAGCAGTGGGATTATATTTGGTCTTAAACGACAAGCCGGTCTAAATAAGGCAACAGTAAATCAATTTTTCTTTTGAAGGTCTTTTTGTGACGCGCCATAAGTACTTGTGATAAGATTATGACACTTTATCTCCTATTGATATTGCAGTTATTGTGCTATTACCTTGTTTAACAGATATTTATGTAAGTGTAGTCCATAAAATACAGAGTACACAAATGGTATAAGTGTTGTTGCGTCAATACAGTGGAATTGTAATTAATTTTACCCGAAGTCCTGATCCGTACATCATGTGTGGCGAAG
>NW_007471699.1:0-319 GCF_000475195.1 Diaphorina citri
TAAATCGGCAAAATAACCACTTTTTTCAAGTCAGCATACCTGAAAACATACAATTCAATATATTATTTCAATATATTGTACATTTTTTAAGGATTTCCCTATAGTAGCAGCATATCCCAAAAACGGGATCGACCATTACGGGATAACGGTACATCCTAGAAGAAAAGTGTAAATGTATAAAATGTAAGAAATAAAAATAAAAACAACTTTCTAATTCATTGTTCTTCACAAAAAAATACCAGAAACGAGATATTGTGAGAAAACCTCTTTTTTGACCGCCATGTTGGAGAAATCAGTCCGGTGCATGATTACGGTACAT
>NW_007471700.1:0-319 GCF_000475195.1 Diaphorina citri
ACATGTCTGTTTGAATAAACAATAAAAAACCCCTCCCCCAACTGTGAAGAGTAAAAGTTATTGTGTTCTTCTTTTCAATTCTCAGTGGACCCGGAAAGTGTACTGGGGACTTTTATGGGGCAAAATATTGATTTTTCGGGTTGATTTCCTATGGGGCACTTTTAGGTTGAACAGCCTGTATAGGACTTTTACCCAACATTAGATAAACGCACCCTTAATCGGAATCTTAAAACTCGAGAATGCCAGCCTAGTTAGCTTGGTTGGTGGCGCATCTGCCTTGTAAGCGCTAGGCCGCGGGTTCGATTCCCGCCCGGGGCGG
>NW_007471701.1:0-319 GCF_000475195.1 Diaphorina citri
TTATTTATTTATTTTATTATTTATTTATTTTATTATTTATTTATTTATATCTGTCGCTTATTTATTATTATTTTTTTTCTTTCTACTCTTTTTTTTTCTTAGCTTATTTTACTGGGGTTCTATGGCTTTTGGTCCTGTCTGAAAGTCAATATTGTCTTCTCATTCTTTCTCTCTCTCTTTCTACTTCCTCAATTAATTCCTTTTTACTTTCCTTATTTCCTTCTAAGAAAGAAAATTCCTTCTCCAAATTTTCCTCAAGACGTTTGTAGGTCTAGTTAGCAAAAAAAAAAAAAAAAAAAAAAAAAAAAAAAAAAAAAAA
>NW_007471702.1:0-319 GCF_000475195.1 Diaphorina citri
CATCCCCCTCCTTCTTTTTCTAATTCTTCTCTTCTTCCTCCTCTTTCTCCTTCTCTTCTCCCTCCTTATCCTTCTTCTCCCTCCCTCTGCCTCTTTCTTCTTAACCTCCCAGTCCTTTTCTTCCTCTTTCTCTCCCTTCTAACGCTCCTTCTCCTCGCTAACTCTTTTTCTCTTCCCTTTCTCTAGTTCTTAATACTTTTTTCTCGAGTATAAAATAACTCATTTTCTCAATTAGTTCTTGTTCTTCTTAGCTTCATTTTTCATTTCTTTACAATTATGATTATATTCTTGTCTTCTTACTCTTTCCCTTATTTTGGTT
>NW_007471703.1:0-319 GCF_000475195.1 Diaphorina citri
TCTCTCGGCACGGGAAATCGTGTAGCAACTGTCCTGTTTTATGTAAGTACATAACTAAATGAGCTCTAGCTTATTTTGATTGTAGGTAAATCTGTCTTCTTATTTGTTTCACCAATAACTCTTGAATGGCGATTTTAATTAAATTCAGCAGAAATATTCGCCACAAAAAGGAAGTTTTGTTTTGATTCAAATCATGAGAAGTAGGTTTTTCGAGCTAACTTCCACTTCTCTCTATCCTGCACCGGATGGATTCAATTTTTCCCTGCAATATTCTTGAGATCCTTCTCCCAACGGTCTCTTGGTCTTTTGTACTCTCTGG
>NW_007471704.1:0-319 GCF_000475195.1 Diaphorina citri
GCATCAAAGGATATTATCAAAAGTAAATTTATATTGTAAACAAAGGTCAGAGAAAATTTGAGACTTGGGTCGATTGATTAATTGATCATGATACCCAGTCTTTGTATTAGTCGAGCCGAAAAATTAATTATAATAATTATTATCCCTGGCGAATTTACAATAAACATAAATAAAATAAGATTGAAATGAGGTTTAATCTTGATAATAGAAGACAGTTACCAAATCTTGATTTGCCTTCTAATCTGAAATACGAAGACTTTTTCTTTTGATGGCCTGATGTTGAGGACTCCAGAAACTAGTTTTAAAAAAAGGCAATCTT
>NW_007471705.1:0-319 GCF_000475195.1 Diaphorina citri
CTCCTTTTTCTTTTCCTTCAAATTAGGTGGACTACCAGTAACTCTTTGCTCATGTGACAGTTACAGATCAGATAATATATGATCATTTAAATAAAAATTGAATCTTGCAATTAATATTTTAAAGATTGACTTTGGAAATTTGAAAACAAAAAGTATTTGCCCCCTCTAGAATAAGTTGAAGAAAAAATATTTACAACTACACTAAGTAATAGTCAACATTGTGGGTATTATTCTTTATTACAAGGGGAATGGTGATTTATTTTAATAGCAGAGTAGGGTTAGAATAAGATTGTTTTAATTAGTTATACAAAGTATTTAA
>NW_007471706.1:0-319 GCF_000475195.1 Diaphorina citri
CCCCGCCGGGAATCGAACCCGGGTCTCCCGCGTGCAAGGCGAGTGCAGTGACCACTACGCCATGGGAGCTGACCACAAACAAGTCTAATAAGTCAGCTAGTAAAAAAAAAAATCATGTGAGGGGGTGGGTAGCTTGTTAACGAATGGAGGTTAAAACCCCGCCACTTAAAACCTTAAAGTGTGGTCCAGGTCCACAAAGTATGAGTTTTTTTTATCTTTTATTTCAAGTTACATACTAACATTGTCTATTTTCCAGTGGGAAGACAAAGCCATCTATCATCATCCTCTGGTCAATGAACTCATGGATGATGATTTCCTG
>NW_007471707.1:0-319 GCF_000475195.1 Diaphorina citri
TACCAGTTCATTACCATCTAGTGTCATTATCAGCATGAGGAAACCATTACTGTAATGACTTTGCGGATGATCAACACGGCTCATCTTGCAAATCCGAATAAATCAACGCTCAACCAAAAGATCAATTTGACACAGCCATCTAGCGGTATGGATAGATCAACATGGAAAATGACCATTAATATGTATAATGTGACTTCTTGTGCTCTAACTTGAAACATTTCCCAGTTCTCACTAGAGAGATCATTTCCCTGATTGTCGACCTAAAATCAACAAAAACCTGGCAGCAATGGTAAGTATTTATTCTCAAAGAAAAGACACA
>NW_007471708.1:0-318 GCF_000475195.1 Diaphorina citri
ACTCACTGGTGCTGGGTGCAACTCTTAAAAGCAACACAAGTCGCTTGACCCCAAACCTGTATTTAGATAAAACAGGATCTAAAAGTATAACTGCACCTATTGCTCATCATATATCCGCATCAGACAGAAACAGTAAAGTACAAATCCATGTTCATGAGCTCATCAGTGACATGGAGACATTTAACATGATAGTTCACAGAACCCAAATCTTGAACCCTACATAGCGATATGGATGTAGAGGTCAGAAGCCACTTCTCTGAGTGAATCCTATGTAAAATATGTCCCTGCAAGAATATTCAGGGTGGTCTAACAGAAGCA
>NW_007471709.1:0-318 GCF_000475195.1 Diaphorina citri
TCGACTCAGGTAGGTACTGTTTCCTAGTGACTTAAGTTTATTGTGGTCGTTTCTTATTGGACTAATGAGGTCTGGAATCATGAGGATTTTCATAGCGTACCTATTTAATTTTGCTTTTTATGAGAAGAGTAGAAGACCCTCCAAAAATGGAAATTGGGAAAGGGTACACGAGAAGAAGAAGAAGAAGAAGAAGAAGAAGAAGAAGAAGAAGAAGATGAGGAGGAGGAGGAGAAAGAAGAAGAGGAGGAGGAAGACGAAGCATTAAAAAATAAAATTTATTGGTACCTAAATATTACTAACTGCTTTTCTTAGCGTTCA
>NW_007471710.1:0-318 GCF_000475195.1 Diaphorina citri
TGAATAGGTTTTTCCTGAATTGATCAGTGGTTCCGAACCTATCTTGGGTGCTGGGTGATTTCATAAATTCTATTACCGCTTTGATCCAAAGGGGAAAAAATTGGTCTCACATTATTCCCCAAAAATATTTGGGCTCACATTATTTCCCATTTAATCATCTTACCTTAAAGTAGATAACATTATCAATTCGTTTAGACATCAATATAAAACTAAGATTATCAGAGGGTAAAAAAAGCTGATGAAAGGTCTGTTTTTCATTCCGACGTGGGTGCGATGCGAACCCGACGCGTGTTTTTCATTCCACTTCCCCTACTTTAG
>NW_007471711.1:0-318 GCF_000475195.1 Diaphorina citri
ATGAGATTCATCATGATTATTTGTCATGAATCTCATGATTTGTGGTTATGAAATGATAGAAGCGGATTAACTCTCGTCTTAAATTTTATTGTTAGTAGAATGAAAAGTCTTGAGGCATGCCTGAAGTTCTACCTTAAGACCTTGTTTAGACTGCTGGGGTAAAGGCACTTTTTGGGCCCATTCAAGCAGGATGAACAAGAGTCAGATATATTCTATTCTATGTGTTCTATTCTTTTTGTTGCTAAATTGTATCAAAATAAAATAAAAGATCTAATCTACTTTGTTGCTGTTGTTACCTGAATTTGAAACCACGGACCA
>NW_007471712.1:0-318 GCF_000475195.1 Diaphorina citri
GAAAGGTTGTGGGTTTTTCAGGGGAGTTCGCTCTAGGGACCTGAAAACGTGTTTTTTGACACTAAGAACTGACCATCGAAAATTTTGTCGATTACTACACTTTTCTTCCTATAGTATAGGATAAGGAAAGTAAAAACCTCTTAAAAAATCCAAGTATTTTGCCTTTATTTTCGTCCGTCCTTTACGAATGCAAGTTTTAAGTAGACTTGGGAATGCTGGGGTTAATATTTTATTTTTAATTTAGTTCTTTTTTCCGCTAGGAATATTAGATTAGGGAAAATATCTTGGATTTTTCTTTCTTTTTTTTTTTTATTAATA
>NW_007471713.1:0-318 GCF_000475195.1 Diaphorina citri
CATACTAAGTTGAGCTAGGGGAAACACACACTCGAAACCCTCTCGGAATGATTCCATCTGTCTGGCGATACCTTCGTACAGATACCAGTGTACAACAAGCTGTGGACGAGAAAGCAGAAATAAAATTAATAAGGAATTTTTAATTTTGCTAAGCGTATTTAAATGCTTGTCATAAATATCGTTCCCCGATTATTACTGTAATAGGGTGTTGCCATTATAATGTAATAGGGTGGCAACACCCTATAATGTAATAGGGTGTTGCCATTATACTTTGTCAATTACCTGTATTGTATGCACTTTAAAATAAATAAATTCAAA
>NW_007471714.1:0-318 GCF_000475195.1 Diaphorina citri
TCCTCACCTACCAGGTAGATAACCAATACACTAAGCACTCAAATAGACATGTACTTACAGCCAAAAATTGTATATACCTGTACAATAGTGTACAAGTACATCAAAATTTTACTACAGGTGTCTACCAAAATGGAAAAATAAAATTCCCTGACTTTTCTCGGTTTTCCAGTCCATTTTTTCCAAATTTCCAGTCTACTTTTTCAAGATTTTCCACCCTATTCCCACTGCGTCACAACAGTTTTTTTTTTCTTTTTTCTTCAAGTAATGTTCCCAAGCCTGTTCAACATTAATTCTCCAATCTTTTTTCATCCCACTAGG
>NW_007471715.1:0-318 GCF_000475195.1 Diaphorina citri
GGTTTATGTTTATTTCGTTCTAGTTTGTTTGCATTTTATGTCTGGTGAACTTTTTGTACTCCTTTGGAGCCACAGGTTTGATTTACAAACTACAGTTTTCAGGTTCTTTTTTCTACAACCAAGAAACCAACTACTCCCAAGAACTGATGAAAGCTCAGCTACAAAACTGAACAGATATTTTGTGATGTAATTATATCTCATTAGATAAAATGAGCTGTCAATTCAGGCAATCGAGTAGCGCATGTGGCACTTACGGCCATATAATGTACAATTTACACATATCGTTAGGAAATTTATTATTTGTACAAATAATGAAAA
>NW_007471716.1:0-318 GCF_000475195.1 Diaphorina citri
GGAGAAGAGAGAGAGAGAGAAAGATAAGGAGTGAGAGAGAGAGAGAGAGAGAGAGAGAGAGAGAAAAGTAGCTTCTTAATTTTCCTGGCGAATCACCGAGGCAGAGTACCTAAAGTTCTACATTACACATTCAAACATGCAGGCGAAACTTTGACAGCGCCGGAAATCGAACCTGTCATTTCCAGAGTGTAAGTCTAGGCCAGAGAGGTTTCTATTGCATGGATACCTATTCCTTTCCCAATACAGTACATTGAATACCTACTCTACAATCTGCATAACTTTAGTAAGAAGGTGTGATGCGAGGCTATAGCTACATCG
>NW_007471717.1:0-318 GCF_000475195.1 Diaphorina citri
AATTTATGTAGTGACATTGGTCCCACATGACCAGAGTGCCATAATACGGAATGTAAATATATCATAGACTTCATAGAGCTTCGAATAGAGGAGCTCTGTCTCTACGTTCATCTATCGAAAATGAGATATTGTTTATTTAACCCTGTGTTTCGTTCTAGAGATTGTGAAAAGTATGTGTGCATCAATATTAATGTAGACGAATTCTTCGAACGTTCTCTCACAAGGGTTGGACAGAATGTATGCTGCAGATTCTAAATATTTCATACAATGTTCAACAGGAAATCTCTTTCTTTGAAAATTGTTGTACTATTTTCATAG
>NW_007471718.1:0-318 GCF_000475195.1 Diaphorina citri
AAATAGATTAATTATATTCAGATTTAACTGTTGTCTCCTGAGCAAATGAATCCACTGAAAATGAACTAATCTTGAAAAAGCATGTTTTAGGAAGCTCAAAAGTGATGGAAACGACACAAGTGCTGCCTAGTAGTAAAAGAATAAAGCTACTTTGGTGCTGTTTTATCACTTATCAGAGTTATCAGTCAACCCGAGCTCATGAAACTTAGAAATTTGGCGAAAATGAGTTTTTAGAAAAAATCGAGTTGTGACTAGTTCTGCGATATAAGAGCTCCCCCCCCCCTACTTTTTACTGTTGACTTTCACCAAGCCCTATAT
>NW_007471719.1:0-318 GCF_000475195.1 Diaphorina citri
TTCGATAAATTCAATACTTGCCTACCTACTTCAGATTAAGGGGAAACTGATAATCGAACGAAATCTCCTAATTTGGGCTTAATTACAACACCGAAATATGAACCACTTGTTGAACACTTATCTGATCAGATCAGTAATCATGGTCGAGAAAGAACCAAAGTTCAAATGCAACCTACAAATCCAAAACCAGACCAATGGAATTATTGAACAAGTGAGAAGTGGGAGGCGAACCTTTACGAGTCTACCGAGAATACAACATTGAACTCTGGCAAATTCAGAAAACTCCCAGAGCGGACATGATAATGAACACTAACAGTA
>NW_007471720.1:0-318 GCF_000475195.1 Diaphorina citri
TCTTCTTCTTTTTCATTTCACGCTGCAGAGGCAGGACCTGGGGGAGAGAAAAGGAGGCATTAGTCGAACGGTCGACCCACAATTTGAATCCCTACGTGACGGATTTAACTACACAAATGAGACACTTGACACTTCAGCTGAAGTTCAGTTCTCTCCTTGAGTCCATTCCCACTTGTTGTTCGGAAAAAAATCGTGTCGAGTGTAGTGGTAACATTCTCATTTAAATTACATTGCCTACGGGACATTCGGGAAAAAAATCGGGTGAAACTCAAGACAAGTGAGAACGGGCTCTTACCCCCTAACAAAGGGAAATTCAAT
>NW_007471721.1:0-318 GCF_000475195.1 Diaphorina citri
GGACACACCTTAAGATCTCAGTCAGACTTTAAACCTTAACTTTTCGAGCAATCTGATTGGTTGATTTCAATTTTTTTATCCAATCAGATTGTTTCATCCAAGTTTGTAATAGTTTGCTTCTTTTAAGTATTTGAGTGGGATTGAAGAGTCCTTTGACCCCAGCAGTAGGCTTCACTATTATTGTGGAAGAATTCTCAAATATCTAATATTTGACCCCAGCAGTAGGCTTCACTATTATTGTGGAAGAATTCTCAAATATCTAATATTTGAGGTAAGGTTCTTTTGAATACCAGGTGAGTGCTATTGGTGAAGGATAGA
>NW_007471722.1:0-318 GCF_000475195.1 Diaphorina citri
ATTTTTTTTTTTTTTTTTTTTTTTTTTTCAATTTCTTGAGCAAGGTTCCTTTTTTTTCCGCCCGCACTTAGCGCACTTTAGAGCACTTTTCTGTCTCTTTCTAGCCGCACCCTGAACTTAACTAACCCCTCCCTCTATCTCTCTCTTGCATGGCGATTGAATCTCCAAGTATACAGGTAATTTTAAGTGTTTCCCCCTCTCTCTCTCAGCAGTGTTTGTTATGTGTAAGTATTGTCCATATGAGTCTCTCTCTCTCCCTCTCTCTCTCTCTCCCTCTCTCTCTCTTTCCTCTCTCTGCCCTCTCTCTCTCTCTCTCTC
>NW_007471723.1:0-318 GCF_000475195.1 Diaphorina citri
TTCAAAGGAAGGAAATCACTTCCCTTTTCAGTTGGAAGGAAATCACTTGCCTTTTTCAGTTTGAAGGAAATCACTTCCATTTTTCAAAGGAAGGAAATCTTTTCCCATTTTCAGTTGGAAGGAAATCACTTCCCATTTTCAGAAGAAGGAAATCACTTCCCATTTTCAGAGGAAGGAAATCACTTCCCATTTTCTGTTGGAAGGAAATCACTTCCCATTTTCAGAGGAAGGAAATCACTCCCCATTTTCAGTTGGAAGGAAATCACTTCCCATTTTCAGTTGGAAGGAAATCACTTCCCATTTTCAGAGGAAGGAAAT
>NW_007471724.1:0-318 GCF_000475195.1 Diaphorina citri
TTCTCACGCAGAGAATATCTCTTGCGATTCAGCGTGGGAACTCTGCAGCGGCTATGGGAACACTGCCAATGGGCTCGTTGTTAGATGAGATGTTTCATATATTGAGTTGATTGTTTTAAATACATATTTTTCCTGGTAAAAAAAAGCTTGAAAGTTTGAATTAAAGCAAAGGAAATCCAAGGTTTGTGTCGAAAATAACGTCACACCTCCGTAGTCTACGAATCTGCCCATAGTAGGCCTAGTTAGCTTGGAGGTTAGCACATCTGCCTTGTAAGCCGTAGGTCGTGGATGCGATTTTATCCTAAACAGATAAGGTTC
>NW_007471725.1:0-318 GCF_000475195.1 Diaphorina citri
AGTGGTAGGGTACCTACTGGGCGGTATTGTCCAAGAACGTCTACAGGACCTTTGTTTTTGTGTAGGGGTGTTATACACGATATTTTTAATTTTTGTGGAATGTCAGCTTTCTTTATCATCGTGTTTATCATGTTTGTAAGGACGGGAACCAGTATGGACGAATTTTCTATTATATCTTTATTTCTCACTCCTTCCAAACAACACCCAGTTTTCTTCATCCCTCTTAAGATCCACCTTACGTCCTTCTCTGTCGCTGGTCTAAGATAAAATGAGGAGGTCCGGTTAGGGGGTTGGTAATCCATCATCCTCACGTCCAAT
>NW_007471726.1:0-318 GCF_000475195.1 Diaphorina citri
AAAAAATAGCTGATTTATTTTTGTAGTTATTTACTGTCACAAATTTTGACAGGTTTTAGCTAAACTGGCACAGTGTAATCTCCCCTACCCCTAGGTATTAAAATTAAATTTAGTTTTTATCTTTTTTTTTTTTAGGACTGTATGGTTTATACATACTTGATGGATTTTTCCCCAATTAAACACATTTCACTTGTAGACCTATGCATTTTTTTCTTTTCTTCATAATGTTCTGTTTCTTGCCTTTGCTGGCCAAATATTTCCCAGTGTCCAGATGAATTCATCTCGCCATCTGTTTTTTTTTTTTTTTTTTTTTTTTTT
>NW_007471727.1:0-318 GCF_000475195.1 Diaphorina citri
AAATTTGCCTGGCTGACTGGAAGTCTGAAAATTGAATTTCCTAGAGCAGACATTATTTATACGAGAAAGATAGAGAGAGAGAAAGAGAGAGAGAGAGAGAGAGAAAGAGAGAGAGAAAGAGAGAGAGATAGAGAAAGGGAGGGATGTAAAGAGAGAAGGTAACGGAAGAAGGAGAGAGGAAGGAAAATATGGCGACGGAAGACAGAGACAGAGTGAGAGAGAGATGAATAATAAGGACAGTAATTGAAATGACAGCACAAAACCTTTCATCCAACATTTCTCTCTCTCTTTCTCTTTCAGGGGTTTGGCTCTTCCTCT
>NW_007471728.1:0-318 GCF_000475195.1 Diaphorina citri
GGGAGATTTGCCCAAATCTAGAGTTCTTGAGTCTAAACCCTTCTTAAATACGGCATGTGATTACCTTGGTCCTATTCATATTGTGTTGACACATCGTCGTGGACAAAGGTCCCAAAAGGCCTACATTTGTCTTTTCATTTGTTTGGCGACGAAAGCCGTCCATCTGGAGGTCGCTTCTGACCTAACTACTGAATGTTTCTTAAACGCATTTAAGAGATTCTTATCTCGTCGTGGTCCTATAGAGTTCTTAATAGGATATTTATCAAACCTGAATTCGAGCCGAGCCAGGATACCCAGTCTGGAGATATGCCTATCATA
>NW_007471729.1:0-318 GCF_000475195.1 Diaphorina citri
CCAGAAATAGTATTTGGTGTTCATGTTCTTGAATTTCAAGTCAGCATTTTCTCCTCTCAAGATTATCCTGTCCCATAGAACAACCTAAGAAAGAAAGGGGTACAACATTTTATGTTATTATGTATAATGAATATTCTTTTAACTGGGTAACCTTTTGAATGAGGCCAAAATTGAGCCACACTCATGCTCTGCCCTTGTAGAAAGTATTGCTTTGGCTGTTCAACAGGGGAACATTGCAAACATTCTTGGCTGCCTGCACCTCTTCCTTTAAAACTTCAGTTTATATTACAAAATAATTATTAGGGTAGTATTGAATCC
>NW_007471730.1:0-318 GCF_000475195.1 Diaphorina citri
AGAGAGAGAGAGAGAGAGAGAGAGAGAGAGAGAGAGAGAGCGCGCGCAGTGACCACTACGCCATGGGAGCTGACTCCCTCCCTCCCTCTTTTTGCTTCACTCTCCTTCCCCCTTTATCTACTCTCTTTAGTCTGTCTCTTACCTTCCCTCTCTTTTTCCCCTCACCTTTCTCTTTTCATATCCCTCTCCCTTCTCTTTCTCTCTCTCTCTCTTTCCTCTCTTACTTCCCTTTCTCCCTTCTGTGTCTCACTTCCAGACTTTCTATTACCCCTCATCATCTCTGTTTTCCCTCGCACAAAACATGGCCACGGAAAAGAC
>NW_007471731.1:0-318 GCF_000475195.1 Diaphorina citri
CTTTAAAAAAGCTCTCGGTAATATGTAGGTTATTTATTGGTCCAATTATTGTTTGGGTACCGCTCCGGGATTCGATCGGGAACCTCCTCTTTGCTAGGCCAGTAAGATTATCATCAGGCCCCAAAGGTTCTTAAGTGAATTCAGAACCCACCTCATATCCTATACCTTTACGTTACAGATTATGTGATATTAGATTTATGGTCGTTGAATCTAAAGAAAAGAACTTTTTTCGGTGAATAAATTTGTTTACTGATAAATCGAAATAAACAATTTCGAGAGGGAAAGCTGGGTTAGCCCCTCAACGCAAGTTTTTACGAC
>NW_007471732.1:0-318 GCF_000475195.1 Diaphorina citri
CTTTAATCACAGCAAATCTGTATTCTAAATGAAAAGTAGTTTTGGCACATCCACTAATACTTGAATACGTACCTAATATTAGTGGAGATGCCTCAATCACACACTCACTTTCAGTAGGTAGGTAGGTAGGTACTTGGGTCGATCTGTACTTCTGTATGGCATGAGTATAAGATGAACTTAATAAATTATGTGCAACAATCTCTGATATTTTTACTTTCTATTACTAATATCATTTTATTGTGAGCTGGATCCAGTCTCTTTGGGCTTCCTTTCTCGGAGTTAGTTCTACACATGAGGGTAACCAAACGAACTACATAG
>NW_007471733.1:0-318 GCF_000475195.1 Diaphorina citri
GCTTGATAGAGAGGCGGGGAGATTTGTAACGCAACGGAGGTATTATCATCCCGAAAAAATGAAAGACAGGATAGGAGAAAGCCAGTCTTTCCAAGAACGAACCTTATTAGTTCAGGATAACTTTCATCCTGGGTCGGAATCGAACCTTCGATCTACTCTCCAAGCTAACTATTCACTCTCCTGGGTCCCAATTAGTTGAAATAATCGAGGTTCTACCGTACTCAAAATCAGTAGCGGCGCTACATTACCTTGGGCAAAGGTTTGGCCGGGGCAATATGCAGGCCGCCCACTTCAATCATCTGAGGCACCACGGGGCGG
>NW_007471734.1:0-318 GCF_000475195.1 Diaphorina citri
GGTCTGGTGCAGTCCGGTCCGTCTAATGTGTAGTCCCCTATAACTCACTTTGGTAAAGATAGTTGGATGGTAGTAAAAATTACTTTGGTAAGGATAAGCTCTCGGGATATCCTCCGGAAGTTACTGTTGAGCAGCCAGTACAGGAACGGATTCCAGAAGCTATTGCTGAGTGCCAGCCAGGTTATTGTGAAGTCCATCCCTGGAGGTAGCTAGAACACAAACAATTAATCCAAATACTCAACTTTGTTGTTGTTGTTGTTGTTGTTGTTGTTGTTGTTGTTGTTGTTGTTGTTGTTGTTGTTGTTGTTGTTGTTGTTG
>NW_007471735.1:0-318 GCF_000475195.1 Diaphorina citri
GTTAATGGGTTTTTACTAGGCCATAAATGTTATATGACATGCCATGACACGATATAATGACCAAGGATGGGCGAACTTGCACTTTAGCTCTACAGGGCGACAAGGAGGACAGAGTGGATACAGAAGCTCCTGGCTAAATTAGGTCTTCCTCTGATCCACATGGAAAGGTAAACCAGTCCCACTATATGTGTGAAATACCTACCTGTGTAAAATAAAAGAGAATAGAATATACATTGTTTATCCTGCCCTGTAGATAAAGTTAACATCCCTACACTGTTGATATGAAGCTTCACAAAGTTGCTGAGTCTTCAATAGTGA
>NW_007471736.1:0-318 GCF_000475195.1 Diaphorina citri
CCTCACCATCACGATCTAAACGACCCGCGGGAGCAAAAGGGTTAAGATAAGGTAGGTTTAAGATGGGATGAGTGCGTAGAACATGATAAGGTAGCTGGGTTAAATATAGGACAGATAGGGTGCGGTAAGTAAGCTAAGTAGGGTAGATAATGTACGTATAGGTAATAATAATTCCCCGCTTAGGCTCTGCATGAACATACCCGAGATTGAATTTCACTCGAATACACATATTTACCTACCTACCTACCTGCCTAATGCCTAATCTTCATAAGGCAGAGTTGAAACACGTGATAGTAGAATTCACCTCGCGTTCAGATA
>NW_007471738.1:0-318 GCF_000475195.1 Diaphorina citri
GTATACATATATACAATTTATTAATTTATGGTATTACATATATTATATTTAAAAAAATAGCTCTAGAAACTAACATGTAATATTATACAGAAAATCCAAAATATTTTTAAATAAGTATAGAACAAATTTCAATAAAAGACATTTTTATTTCATTTTCACATGACAATAGACTATAGAGGTTTACACAATGTACTTTTTGATGCATCAGGATACAATTTTCGGCACTCAGCCACTACCTGCAGAACAAATTGTTTTTGGTCCTCATCCTTGGTGAGGAGTTTATTGAAGTCAGTTATTAATTTCACCCCTCTTTCTGCA
>NW_007471740.1:0-318 GCF_000475195.1 Diaphorina citri
TTATTTATCATTGATTATTGAGTATTCATTTTAATAAATTAGCTAAATAGCAACATAAACTGAACAACTACTTACACCCATATTATTTATGAACAAAATGCTGGCTCTCAGCAAGTGCTCAAGCATCAATTCCAAATATCTGATTGGCCAAAATTTGTTTAAGACTGATCTGAGACCGAGAATTTTTGTTCGTAAATACGGGTGTCAGTCGCAACAATTGTAGACAATTATGTCTACACTTCAGACAAGGAGTTAAATCATGAATAGAGAAATAAATAAATAAATTATTTATTAAAATAATAATAAGAAAAGGGCGCA
>NW_007471741.1:0-318 GCF_000475195.1 Diaphorina citri
TGAAAAATTGCCGCTCTGACGCTCTTGGAACCGGGAACCTTTGTATGAATTTCCTCTTTGCTATTAATGAATTTATTTAATTTTGACATCCTTTGTAAATACTATTTTACTTAGGTTGTGAGTTTCCCTTGAAAATGTCTATGAAATAGACGAAACTCCGAGTCGGGATAAATAACCAACTCGTAAGTATCCATTTTCATAAATAGCCTAAGTAAAATAGGGTAAGTGTACCATTTATTAGCTCACCTAAAAAACGTACCATTTATTGGCCCACCTGCCCACATTTATTTTTCTAATTTTTGTTTTTATGACTACAAT
>NW_007471742.1:0-318 GCF_000475195.1 Diaphorina citri
TGGCCGAGGTCTGTCGGATTACATTCACATTGGCGTTCGAGCCTCGTTCATTGTTAATTTTTTGTCATCTTATTAATTTGTCAGCAAATTATCTGCCGCGCAGGCCGTTCGCAAAGTCCTGAGACTGTGTAGGCATTTTTTTTTTCAATTTTATTTACCTATTTTTTTTAATTTTTCCAATAACAGTTATGGCCGATCTTACCACTTAGAGTTAACACAGTGTCCAGGGCTGTCTCTGACGTCACCCATTTGATTTACACAGGCAGTATTTCTTAAACTCTGGATTAACTGAAAACTCTCTGTGTTTTTTTTTTTTTT
>NW_007471743.1:0-318 GCF_000475195.1 Diaphorina citri
GAGTTTGAACACGAACTGATGATCGTTTCCAACTCGACCGGGTGTCTCAAAATATTCTGCCTCGCGCGGGACAACCCGGCTGGTTACCTCTCGGACGACTGCCTCCTGGAACTTTGTCTGGCGCACCCTGTAATGCAGACCTCCATTGGGAAATACGTGAGGTAGGTACCTCTTGTTCCCACCCAACTTATTTCTAAAGGTGTGTCCAAACATAGTCGACCGGGCGTCGCGGCGCGTCGATTGATGTCGATTGGGGTGAATCTATGTTGTCGCGGGAGTGTGGACGGTTTAACGTTGCTTTAAAGATAGGACATCATA
>NW_007471744.1:0-318 GCF_000475195.1 Diaphorina citri
CCTAGGTATATTAAGGTTATTATGTTTATGATATATGATATAGCGTAGGTGATGTGTTAACTTGTTTAAGTGCAAACACTAATAGAATTGTAAGCTTGATTAATGATGAGACCTCAAACTGGGGTTACTGGTCTCCATCATAACTGGAATACGTCTTAATTTAGCTTGCACGATGGGAAAAAAATACAAACAAACAGTTCGGAGACAGTTGTAAAAGTTCACCTTTTTTTTAACTTGACCAAAACTTGGGTCCTGACAGCCGGAGCTGAACTGACCTGGTCTTTTTAAAACACAAACAATAATAAGTATTTTTTATCA
>NW_007471745.1:0-318 GCF_000475195.1 Diaphorina citri
TTTTTTTCTAAAAGCAAGAAGATGATATAATTAGAAGAGCAAAGATTGGGAAAGGAGAAATAAAAGTTAATAACGAGAGAAAGGTCCATCATCCTATCAACGGAACAATCAATGGCTTGGGTGAGATAGGACCTGATGTTATACTATTACTACCAGGTTTCCTACCAGATCCAGAAGACAAACCCAGAACCCTAACAACAATAATAACACCAGAGAACCCATCATTTATAATCTATCCTTCCATCCATATTTATTTCAAGAAGCCCCCATCAATACCTTCTACCTAACTCCTTCAAACATTCAGGTTTGTTTTCAGTG
>NW_007471746.1:0-318 GCF_000475195.1 Diaphorina citri
ATCGTAACAATGCCAATCGCCAAAAGTTGATCAAATGTCTAGTAAAGTATTCATGGCTGTGTTGTGGGTTGGTTGGTTGGTTGGTTGGTTAGTTAGTTGGTTATGTTTGGTTAGGAGGAGGAGTAGAAAGAGGTTTGGAGAATGGTTAAATTGTAAATTCCCAAACAATATTGAGTATAAAGTCCAATGCCTTAACTATGATTGTCTTTGATCCAAACCTCCAACCTCCTGATTACCAGGCGAAACCATGACTGCTGTCTTCCCATTCCGCGACCCACTTACCTTAAGTTCTAGCTCTCCCTCTCCTGAACCAGCTTC
>NW_007471747.1:0-318 GCF_000475195.1 Diaphorina citri
AATTTTTTTTTTTTTTTTTTTTTTACGTCTGAAAAATTCTGTGTTTGAAAAAAGTTAACTTTTCCCTTTTCTTCTTTTTCTTGTTCTTCTTCATCTTCGTATTCTTTTTTTTTTTTTAATTCTTCGTCTTCCCTCTTATTCTTGTTCTCCTTCTTCTTCTCCTTCTCCTTCTTCCTTCTTCTTCTTTTTCTTCTTTCTTCTTCTTCTTTTTCTTCCTTCTCCTCTTTCTTCCTTCTCGGGAAAGTTGTGTTTTCTTCCGCTGCTGTCTTTTTATCATTAAACTTCCTGCAAATATTTCATCGAAAGAAGTGAGTTCGA
>NW_007471748.1:0-318 GCF_000475195.1 Diaphorina citri
GGGTAATGTGCCAAGTGGTAAGTATCCCAATAAAATCACGACAACCTGTAATGAAATACCCATGTATGTATGCGAAGCGACGGAGGGGGCAGAGCACACGTGAAGAAATCACGACTCCGTATATGAAGGGGAGAAGGGTGAAGCATATGCGAAGAAAAAGGCAATTATGTATTTGCTCATTTGGGGTGAGCATAATAATGTAAAGGTTGAGTGCGAAGGGCATCTATTCGTAAAATTTGAAGCCAAAACCAAACGTCAGCCCAAAGCAATCCCTAGTTAGGGTTGATTGAGAGGCTGACGAAAAACGCCGATCCCGTC
>NW_007471749.1:0-318 GCF_000475195.1 Diaphorina citri
GACACCTATCACAGTACCCGTAGGTGTGTTCTGACACCATCCTTTCAATCCCAATTCATTTGCTTTGGACTGTGTGTATTTGCGAAAGAACACACCCTGAACTTTTCCAAATACTTCAAATTCAACTGATGTGATATCTGACATTGTGTCACTATTATCCACAGAACAGTAATCACAGACAATTGGATTAAACTGTAAAAACAAAGTAACACAATAAAGAGATAAGCTCCAGAAGAGTTCGGAGCTCACAATAAACATTTTTTGTGTTTGGTGCTTTGGTGTTGAGTGCAGTTTGTAAAAACTACCTTCAAGCAGAAC
>NW_007471750.1:0-318 GCF_000475195.1 Diaphorina citri
AGTATTGCAATCGGTCCAAATTTTCAAAATGGGGAAATGGTTGGAAATATCCGTTTTGGGATCCCCTGATGTCAAAAAGTAAAAAACTGATTTTTAGCCCATGATCTGTACGTGTGTAATTGTGTATGTACGTATGTATGTGTGTGTGTACCACAGGTTTAAATGGGAAAAGGTGGTATACAAAATATCTCAAGAACGGTTTGTCGTAGAGCGATGGAATTTTGTATGCTATCCCGGCACGGTCCAAGGACGCGACTGTAACAATTTGGTAAAAATCGGACAGTCACTCATCCAGATATCACCCAAAGTCAATGTTGC
>NW_007471751.1:0-318 GCF_000475195.1 Diaphorina citri
AAATGGACATTTCATTTGATACACGTCCAATATAAAACGGGTTGTCTGGTTAAGTATGCATTGAATTGTCATCTGGAATGTTATACATAAAGCCATTAGCATATACCTAACCCTAACGCATATGTTAATTCGGAAGACGAGATATAAATTTCGTTCCAATGATGCGAACGATGCTGGCATGGGTGGAGTAGGAATTTTATGTAAATAAAGTTTTGTTGAAAAAAGTATTTTCTATTGTTCATTGTTTGGGACATCAGGTGTACTTGAGAGTGAATTTTGTGTGGAGACGAAAAGGAGAAGCATTTCATATCAAAACTA
>NW_007471752.1:0-318 GCF_000475195.1 Diaphorina citri
GTTACTTAAAACTATGTACATAGTTAAAACCTTAGTAGTTATACCTTAGGTTACAATAAATTTATTATGACACCCTTGGGCCGGGGCCGCAAAGTGAGTTTAAACTCCGCTTCAAGTTTAACTCTCGGATTAAGCAATCTGATTGGTTTATTTTTAAAAAATTCAGAAAATCAGATTGCTCAAACCGAAATTAAAACTCAAACGGACTACTCATTTCGTGGTCCTAAAAAAATTTTACCCTCCATTCCCAACATAATCTCTGTTTTGTTTCCAGTCATGCGAAAGGCATTCCAGATGTTTGACACTGCTAAGACCGGG
>NW_007471753.1:0-318 GCF_000475195.1 Diaphorina citri
AAATTCTCAAATTATTTTGAGGATAAAATTCCATACCTCGGCTGGGATTGAACCCACGCCCTCCTGTTTACCAGGCGATACCAGAGAATAATCCCTCAATGAAATTTATCAAAAGAAAGAAAAGGAACCGCACATGTAGGTTACAAATGTTCGCAATCGACCAACGTTCGCAATGAGTCACAAAGCCATTTAGTCGCAACAGACTACATTTTTTTGTATTTTTTAAAACAAAAGGAAAAAAGGACCAATATGGTTTTGTAAATGATGTGTTATGCTCCTTAAAAAAAAAAAAAAAAAAAAAAAAAAAAAAAAAAACCA
>NW_007471754.1:0-318 GCF_000475195.1 Diaphorina citri
TGTACCTTAAACCTGTGCTGAAATCTCGAACCAATATTCGTTTAGAAGTGGAGACCTAAATCCTTTAATGACAATAGGTATGGCAGATACACAGAATTTATATATATTAGATGTTAAAAACCCAGACAGGATTGCCTGTAAAACCTAATAAAACTTTCTATTCAATCCTGGATCAATATCTAGTTTTTCAATCAATTATTAATTTAAAACCAAATAGTTATCACCTTACCAATCTGGGTAGGTATTATCTTCTCCATCTTTTGCAACACCCTTTATCAATATGCTTATTTGTCATGGAAGAGAATCCATTATCATAAC
>NW_007471755.1:0-318 GCF_000475195.1 Diaphorina citri
CAATACTTTCATTACTTGTATAGCTCGCTATACTGTAGTAATAGAAAGTAAAAATACGACCTTATCAAATTACATAATAATTATTAAAGTTTCCTACAAGTCCCTTTCTAACCGAATATACGAGTACCCACAACCCACACCTACACACTGATACCTTCTTTGTAATTTCGGGAAGTAGGTATCCTCTTACAAATTAAAGTCTTTCATACCGCAGAAGGTACCCTTCTTGGTTAATTAAAACATTTACCGCTATCTAATGAGGTATTTCTTTGCGGTACTCCAATAGACTTGAACATACGAAATTATAATTATCTACCT
>NW_007471756.1:0-318 GCF_000475195.1 Diaphorina citri
GGAAATTGTGGAGAAACGAGAACCTGCGTTTTCTATGTAAGATTTTATTTGTGTTGAGTGTTGTTGTGAGCGCCACATTATTTATGAGTTTTGGGAGAGGGAATCTTGCAGGAATCAAAGAGAGGAGGACAGGATAGGAGAAAGCCAGCCGTTCTCAGAACTTATCTGTTCAGGGTAGGTCATTTTCGAGTACTTTCAGCATTTTGCAAAAACCAAGGATCTGGTTTAAATTACATTACTTAAAGTCAGCTCCCATGGCGTAGTGGTCACTGCGCTCGCCTTGCACGCGGGAGACCCGGGTTCGATTCCCGGCGGAGT
>NW_007471757.1:0-318 GCF_000475195.1 Diaphorina citri
GAAGATGAATGTATTTCATCTCCTTTTTTTCTAACAAATCATACGTCTAATGAGGTTGAAATAAAATCTAATGATACCGAGGTTGTCTGAAATCAAAATTAGCTAGGTAGAAGGTACAGATTTTCATTCACAAAGCCTAAAAAAATTGTGGGTGTTTCAGTTCAAAATGTACCTACTCTTATTAGGTATCTTAATTTACATCCCATCTAAGGTTATGGACTTTTTTGTCCTAGATTTCAGACTACCTAAATTAGTCTCATTCTCGATTTTTAACGACATAAAATTCGACATTTTGTATCCGATACAAGAAGCATTTCT
>NW_007471758.1:0-318 GCF_000475195.1 Diaphorina citri
AAAGGAGAAAGCCAGCCGTTTTGAGAACGAACCTTATCTGTTTGCAAAAAATTCCACCCCGGGCGGGAAACCCCGCGACCAAGCGCTTACAAGGCAGACGCTCTACCCTCTAAGGCTCTAAGCGAACTAGACTGGCAAAGGTACTTTCTTTTCGTGAAGCACAGCGACCAATCTCAGTGGTGTAGTTAACGCGTTGGTCTTCGGATCTAGAAGTTGATGGTTCGAATCCATGTCAAATCATGAAATTTATCATGTTCGATGAAAATTCTTGTGATTAGGGGGCCACTTTTGAAGCCCCCGGTGGCCCGGTACTGTAAA
>NW_007471759.1:0-318 GCF_000475195.1 Diaphorina citri
AATTCTCAATAAATTATATGTGCTGTGTATAACGGGTTATACTCGTTTTTTGCGCATTCTTACTCGAAATCAGAGTAAGTCCATTTGAATTTGAATTTTTGGCTATTGTGTATGACAAAAAGGCTTTTAGAGTCATATACAGTAGCTTATCTGGAATTTTTCATTTGAATTTTTGATTCTATATTTTGCTCGCAAATCTGAGCTTTTTATAATTTTAAAAATTTATGCTCGCAAATCTGAGCATTTTTCTTTTTTTATTTCTATTTTTTAAATTTTATTTTTAATTTTAAAATTAGATAGGTTATTTTTAATAAACAG
>NW_007471760.1:0-318 GCF_000475195.1 Diaphorina citri
GAACATTATCCCATCAGGATAAAATCCGCCCCGGGCGGGAATCGAACCTGCGGCCTAGCGCTTACAAGGCAGACGCTCAAGTATTTAGATAAGTAGATATACTTTACTACTTCCCCATTATTCTACTCTTTCCCAATTCTACTCTTTCATCTATAATGTCTTGTGTCCCCTATACATACCGTAATCAAACAGTGGGAAAGAAAAATCAATGGACCAAAGCCAATATTCTTCGATTGAATCTTATACATAGTATAATAATTAATAGGACAGTAGAGAGAGATGAAGAGATCAGTTACCCGTTAGGGGAGGGAAAGACAG
>NW_007471761.1:0-318 GCF_000475195.1 Diaphorina citri
TTCATAGGTCGTCGCGACAAATTTCAAGATCAGAGCTCATTTGTGTGAGAAAATGTGAAAAAAATCCCGCAAAAACCTTTTTTTTTGGCTTTATGGTTTTCTGGACAAAATTTGCACCACCATTTTCGTGTTCCTGGTAAAAAGACCTTTAATTTGATATATAGGTCGACTAGGTTTGGACAAGTCATTCTATGGGAACAGACAGAGTGACAGACAGACGACACCGAAGCGAATACAATAGTCCGTCCCTTATACCTTTTATTATTACAGACGACACCGAAGCGAATACAATAGTCCGTCCCTTATACCTTTTTATTA
>NW_007471762.1:0-318 GCF_000475195.1 Diaphorina citri
CTACGATTACTTGGAGGACGGAGGAGTGTTTGATGAAGATACCGTACCGCTTTGGCTGAAAGGTGAGAATTCAAAGTTGGAAAGATCTTTACTTACCTGAATTGGTCCTAATTTGCCTTCACTGGCCTTTTTCTGAGCTCTACAGGTGCAGTGGTTAATGCGTTGGACTTCGGATCTGGAGGTTGGTGGTTCGAGACCAAGTCAAGTCATGAAGTGTATCTAGGTGTAGTAATTGGGGAACGATATTTGTGACAAGTATTGAAGTGTGCTTAACACAATAAAAATAATTTTTCCCATAAATATCTTTCCAGCGCTGCA
>NW_007471763.1:0-318 GCF_000475195.1 Diaphorina citri
TTATGTATCCATAGGTACTTATCCCCCCGGGTCAACATGACGATGGAATTTTGCCTCTGTCTTTGTCTCATTTATGTATCCATGAGGGGAATTGCCTTGTGGGGAATCACCTTATGGATGGTTCTTTTCTGTCTAATCCAATAATTGTTGTTCTATTGGATGCATTTTTTCTGGTCTACCGAATCAAACACATTCTCTATGATTAGATTACCTAATTATTTTTCTTAGAAGTGTTCCCTCGAAGGGATAAGTGTTCGGTACACTGGGTAAGACTAAAATTTTGAGGTTGATAATGGGTACTCGTCCAACGGAGCTAAG
>NW_007471764.1:0-318 GCF_000475195.1 Diaphorina citri
AAAAATAATAGACCAATGGCCACGCAATACCGAGAGGTTCGACAAGTTTACATTCTTGCATTATAAGCTGTATTAAGCCATACTGGTACACATAGCTCCGGAGTTATAAGCTAGAACTTCTTCTATTTCTTTTTCAATGTCTTCTTTTTCTAACTCTTCGTGTTCTTCTCCTTCTTCTTCTTCGTCTGCTTTCTTTTTCCTTTCTTTTACTTCTTTAACTATAACTTCTTTTTCTTCTTCGTCTTTTCTCAGCTCCTTCTTATCTTCTCTTTCTGCTTAATTTTGTGTTCTTCTCGACCTTTTTCAATTTCTTCTTCT
>NW_007471765.1:0-318 GCF_000475195.1 Diaphorina citri
CCTCTCCTCAGCTACTGCTCCAATTCTTTTGTCCGTTTCTTAAGTGTTTTGCTTGTGGAGGTTTTTATTCTTCCTCCTCCTCCTTCTTCTTCTTCTTCTTCTCCTCCTCCTTCTTCTTCTTCTCCTTCTTCTGCTTCTTCTTCTCCTTCTTCTCTTTCTTCTTCCTCTTCCTCCTTGGTTTTTTTGTTTTCAGTTTCTTTTCACTTTCCAAGAACAATAGGATCGTGTCCTGCATAGCATATAATCTCTCATAGTCCAGCATTCTATTGAATGTTTGGGTGGAAGAGTTATGTGACCACTAAGGATAACCCTGCTATG
>NW_007471766.1:0-318 GCF_000475195.1 Diaphorina citri
AAAAAATAAGAATAATAATAATAAAATAAAAAAAAACGAGTACCTACCTAATCTCAATAAAACTAACTACTTAGTATTCTTGTTTGTAAAGAGGTAATATAAAGTAAAATTATTGCAAGGAGTGCCCCATTATAGCTATCCCCGTAGCCCGGTTGGGCTGAAAACGCCCCTGCTTCTTCTCACTTTCCCTCCATTTCACCTCTTTTGACTCTTTTTAAATTCCCTCCTTCCCCATCCACTTCTCTCCCTCTCCCTCCCTCCCTCCCTCTCTCTCTCTCTCTCTCTCTCTCTCTCTCTCTCTCTCTCTCTCTCTCTCTC
>NW_007471767.1:0-318 GCF_000475195.1 Diaphorina citri
TGACGAGCACCACCTAAATATAATATAAGATAGAATGATAGATAGATAGATAGATAGACTAGGTAGTTATGGGATTTGACGAAGCATATTACCTCTTATGTCAATCACTACAAAATTAAGAATTTTTGTAGTGATTGACAATTGAGCATAATACATTTTACCTTCACTCTGAGTCGCAAGATATTTTGCCCATTATGAAAGTGTTGCAAAAACTGTACTACGTGTGGAACGATTGCAGTAATGCCTGATCTGACGGACGTGTGTATCATAATAAATCAGAAACTCATTATGCCAAGATATCCCATTATGCCAAGATAA
>NW_007471768.1:0-318 GCF_000475195.1 Diaphorina citri
ATACTTCCCTGTGTCGACAAATTTCCCTTTTATTCGTGAACCGTTACCAAATAAGCAAGTGAATAGTCAATCCCATGTCATTTTTCACGCGGAATCGAATGGTGCTACTTTTAGCACTCTCTGACTTACAGTTGAGAAGTTGCGGGTTCGATACTCCTCTGTGTCAACAAATTTCCCTTTTATTTGTGAACCGTTACCAAATAAGCAAGTGAATAGTTGATCCCATGTGATTTTTCCCGGGGTGTCAACAAATTTCCCTTTTATTTGTGAACCATTAACAAGTAAGCATGTGAATAGTTGAACCCATGGGATTTTTCA
>NW_007471769.1:0-318 GCF_000475195.1 Diaphorina citri
CTTTCCTTCCTTTAGGATAAGGAAAGTAAGAGGTAATTGACATGATAGAGAACTACCTATCATGTTTAATAAAATACAAAATAATTGGTCAGAACTGAAAAGTGATAACTTGGAACTTGAAAATAAATCTCTAGACTAAGAAGTAAGTGATTCAAGTCTACCAAAAGTGCAAAGGTTCCCTTCTTCTAGCCTTACTACAGAATTTAATGCAAAATTATGAATATGAAGTAATGCTTTGACAAAACCTGATGCAAGTTTTTTCTCTTCAATTCCGCAAATGTGTTTGAGCAACTACTTATCTTCACATCTACTCTTATT
>NW_007471770.1:0-318 GCF_000475195.1 Diaphorina citri
GTGGCCTCACGAGGCTGAGTGCACTCCGAGCATAGAGCCGAAAAATTCGACCCTGCAGGTAATTGAATCCAGGACCTCGAATGTACATACAAGCCTAGTGTGATACCCAATCAGCCACGGAGGTTGCTTAAAAAGAACTATACTTTTCAATGGACTGCTCAGTCAGCAAGTTAGAGATCCTGATTTTTGTAAGCCCTATGTATTTCTGGCTTAACTTTTTGTAAGCCCTATGTATTTCTCGCTTACCTTTTTGTAAGCCCTATGTATTTCTGGTTTACCTTTTTGTAAGCCCTATGTATTTCTGGTTTACCTTTTTGT
>NW_007471771.1:0-318 GCF_000475195.1 Diaphorina citri
AAGAGACAAGGAAGACAGAATAGGAGAAAGCCAGCCGTTCCGAGAACGAACATTATCCCATTAGGATAAAATCCGCCCGGGCGGGAATCGAACCCGCGGCCTGGCGCTTACAAGGCAGACGCGCTACCAACCAAGTTAACTAGGCTGGCTACTGATGGTTTTACTGTGTTGCTTGAACCAGCCAGAGACTGACAGTTTGTTTACATGTTTTTGAAAATATGTATATAAAATATATCCCTAAGAATAGAATAGAATATACCTTGTTTATCCTGCCAGAATGAGACTGAAAAGTCCCTTTACTCCCGCAATCTAAACAAG
>NW_007471772.1:0-318 GCF_000475195.1 Diaphorina citri
AAGGGACATCCTCTCAACACGCAGCATAGTCAGAAGAGACCCGCTGAGTCCAACAACAAGAACACCAACAATAACAACAACAATAATAACGGACAATCCAGTGGTAACAGCAATAAGTGAGTATCCGAAATTCCGAAAGACGAAAAACGCCGACCCCGTCCGAACACGGGAAATGGCGAGGAAGAAGAAGATGATGAAGAATTGTAAAATAAGATTAAAGAAAGATAAGATAATAAGATAAGATCAAAAGTCAAAATATAAGAGCAGCCCTCTCATATTTTGGACTTAGCTCAGTTTATAATTAAGTCCCAAAATGTT
>NW_007471773.1:0-318 GCF_000475195.1 Diaphorina citri
TCAACGTATCCTCAACCGATGGTTATTAAAACATACAGAAGTCACATCATACATCTTTCATTTACTTACATTATGTAGTTATGATTTCATATGTAGTTATTACATATGTATTATTAACCCATGAGAGCTGAGGCCTACATTAAAGTCACACCAAAAATTGGCCCAAACCCTTCTCTCTTTTTCGCTAATATCTCAGTCGCTCCACGTCGGAAAGCATCGGGGATTTCAGGATTTCTCCATTAGTTAGAAAACAAAATTTCCTACTATGTATTTCCATTATTATTTGACATATTTACTCAGTACCGGTCCGGAGTTAGA
>NW_007471774.1:0-318 GCF_000475195.1 Diaphorina citri
TTGACCCCGCCGGGAATCGAACCCGGGTCTCCCGCGTGCAAGGCGAGCGCAGTGACCACTACGCCATGGGAGCTGATCCTTATCCTATTGAAAGATGCTTATTTGTGTGTTCTTCTATTGTAACTTTTACAATATCTCTAACCGTTTAGTCAGTATAGCTGAGAACCGCCAAAAAGTGGTCAAAATGCCTCCAACTGCAGCACTTATCCTAACCAAAACCTTTTTGTGTTTCATCCTTGTCACATTTGTGGACTTCATACCAAATTTCAAGTCTCTAGCTCATACCGTTTCCAAGACATTATTGAATTACACCGAAAA
>NW_007471775.1:0-318 GCF_000475195.1 Diaphorina citri
CAAAACCAAATGTCATCCCAAAAGCAATCGTCCTAGGGCTGACTGAAGACGCCGACCCCGTCCGAACAAGGGAAACGGCGAAGAAAAAGACGACGTATTTTTTCAAGACTCTTGTTAGTTTCTACACTAGACTTTTCTATCTACCACCGCAAATTCCTATTTACGTTTAGGTAGTAAAAGGTCATTTCATTCCAGTTTGCTTGGCATCATGTTTTCTCATCAGAGCAAGAGAACATTTCATTTTGGCGGAAAGCCTGAATGTGTCTATGTTTGTATGTGTATACCTTCTTTCTCATCTCATCTCTTCCCATCTTTTTC
>NW_007471776.1:0-318 GCF_000475195.1 Diaphorina citri
GGGGGGGTTAGGAGGAGGAGAAGGAGGAGGAGGGAGGTTAATTTGGAGACTTCTTCAGGTAATGACTAACAATTTAGAAAAAGTACGACCACCTATAAAAATACCTGTATTGTGAAATTGTCATCTCCATGGGAGTTTTGACATCTCCACCAATATCGTGTCCGTACAATATAGGAGTTTTGACATCTCCACCGCGCGATATCATTTTCAACAAACCCACCCTCAAGCCAGCGGCCTTAGGCACTTTGAATGCACCAGTTCTCGAAGGGTCACTGAAGTTAAGCAACATTGCGCGTGGTTGGTATATGGACGGGTGAC
>NW_007471777.1:0-318 GCF_000475195.1 Diaphorina citri
TTTTCCATAAAACTTCATTTCAACCAGGCAGGCAAGGAATGTGTAGAGAGGTTTTTCCTGTATTTTATCCAGGAAAGAATACGTTAAGCAACCTTCATTTTCCCCTGTTCTTCTTCTCATCTCTATTTCCCCTGTCCTTCGTCCCTCTTCTTTTTTTTCCATATTCTCTTTCCCCTTCTGTCCATCTACCTCCTTATTCCCTCATTTTCCTTTTTCTCATCTCTATCATATTCCTCCTCCCCATTTCTTCACCTTTTCATATTTTTTCCTGTCCTTTATCCCTCTTCTTCTTTCATATTCTCTTTCTCCTCCTGTCCA
>NW_007471778.1:0-318 GCF_000475195.1 Diaphorina citri
CTGACAGGTCGCCTGAGAGACTCATTATTGCTGCCATACACTATCAGGTAGACCTAACAGGTGCACCTATTCAGGCGTACGTGTCAGGTCTACCTGATGGTGAATGGCCGGCCTAAGATTATCAAAAATATTATGGACTCACCCACTGATGCAAATTCAAAATTATGTTCAAATTCCTGTTTGTTAAATATTTACCTACACATAAAAAAACCCCAGCTAGGTATTTGATGGGAATGAAAATAGTAAGTTGGAGCCAGCCACAAACCATAATGTTCTTCACCAGCCTAGAATCCTGGCATTGATAACATTATGACTGAT
>NW_007471779.1:0-318 GCF_000475195.1 Diaphorina citri
GAGTGTGACCGACAATGCGTTGCTTGTTGATGGTGGTGACAGTGTTGGCAACACTAAATAGCATAACAATATCGACGACATCTGCTGAAGATAGCGTACAGCTGGACAAGAAGGCACTTCAGCAAGTAGAATCCAACCTGCTATCTCTGTTTGGACTAAACAGAAGACCAAGACCCAATAGGAAAAACGTTCGAATACCAAAAGCGATGTTGGATTTGTACAAACTACAAACTGGACAAGATGTGGATACCTCAATGCTGCCTTTACCCGGAAGACACACACGGTCTGCCAACACTGTCAGAACATTCACTCATCAAG
>NW_007471780.1:0-318 GCF_000475195.1 Diaphorina citri
TTGCACTGTGAGGGTCGTGGGATTGGCACCGCGGTACACCTCATTTGATGTGTTGCGATTAGATTGAAGTGAGAATGAGGAGCCGGTCCCCTGGAGCCGTATACCATCGAAGACTACACCACACATCGGGAAAATGGTGCATAAAATCCCGTGCCTGGGCTAGAATTGAACTCACGTCCTTTTGTTTACGAGGCAATCACCAGACGCACCACATGCGAGTAGAACATCATCCCAGAGGCAGAGGATAAAATTCCCTGTTCCGGCTGGGTCTGAACCCTCGTCCTCCTGTTCACCAGACGACCACCAACCGCGCCACAG
>NW_007471781.1:0-318 GCF_000475195.1 Diaphorina citri
GTGGAAAGTTCCAAAGTCAGTCCGTGTAACAGGGGAGCACAGTACTCGAATTTGGGGAGGATGAAAGATTTCACTAGTTTTATTTTTGAATTTTGGGAAGTGAAGTTTTTAATACGTTTCAACGTCCAGAGGGTACCGAATACATTTTTTCTGATTCTGGGGACTTCATCGACCCAGCTTAAGGCATTGTCAAATATGATACCCAAATTTCTTGCTGAATCGACCACTTCTACCCTATTGCCATCAACCTCAATGGGGGGTATGGGCAGCGGAATGGTGCGGCGAACTCCAGGGCTACAGATGAACAGCACCTTGGTT
>NW_007471782.1:0-318 GCF_000475195.1 Diaphorina citri
TAGGTGCCATAATAACTCTCACTCTATTCACGTATAACTTTATATTATGTCTCGTTTCTGACTCTTGGCGTTTCGCAGAACGTTCCTCGTTACTCAATTTGAGTACCGAAACGAAGATTATGTCAGTGTGGCTTATTCTAGCAAAGCGTTAATAATGATATTTGCAATTTTTCATTACTCGGGGAGCGGGATGATACATTTGCTGACTCAATAAGCACAATGGAAGGATTTCCTGCGTCTAAGCGGATTACAAAGGTACTTTTCTATGCTCCTGCCTCGTCCAATCTGATTGCTTCTGTCCGTCCTATAGTTTCACAG